>NC_080417.1:118474523-118609523 GCF_029873635.1 Malania oleifera
AGCACTGACAAAGGAGGGTTGTGAAAGTTAAGGAGTTGTCCCAAGAGGGGGGGTGAATTGGGTTATTAAAAAATTTTAGTTCTTTTTATGAATTCTTACTTTCTTGTTAATTTATTAAACACACAGAAAAAACTTAATTACTTAATCAATCCACAAACCAATACTTAACACACCACAAGTAAACAAAACTTAAACAATCAACCAACCAATCAACAACTAAAGTAATCAATCACAAAATACCCAATTAAGATATGGTATTTAGCTCTTTGACAAGTTTCAGCTTTTGTAGTCCTGTGAATATATGTAAGCTCTGTATTGAATGAAATTTGTTTGCACTCTCTTAATTAAGATTCCGTAAACGATTAAACAACGTACTCCCTTTTGGGTTTCTGCAAAAGTTTAATCAAAATGTACTTTTTTATATTAAGAGTCTTCTTTAATCTCAGTTTTTAATCTCAGCAACCTGCACTTTGCATACACACACAATATATATATATGTGCTGAAAATAAAGAGAAGGGAAAGAGAGACACCGAGATTTTTATGAGGTTCGGCTTATCCCCAACCTACGTCCTCGCCTTAGGCCAATACCACCTAAGGTTTCCACTAGAACACTTCTTTCCGCGCAGAGCAAACCGTTACAAGCAATACCCCATGCTTAGTTACTCCTTTAATAGGCTAGAGCAACGCCTCTCCAAGCGATACCCCATGCACGGTCTAACGATCTAACAACCTGGAATCGTCCAAAGAACTACAAGAAACAAGAAACAATATGGTGTACAAATACACTCTCACAACAGAGCTGATTAGTACAATTTAAAATCACGAATATACTTTAATATTCAAATATCAAATTGAAATAGATTGAAGCTCAAGAATGAATTGGCCAATTTTCTTCTCTAGATGAGAATCAGCAATAGAACTCAGTGTAGGATGTTTCAGCACTTCAGTATTCTCTCAGCAATTCAGTTTAGCAAGAGTTGAGCAAAAGAGTTTTTGAGAGAGCAAGATGGCTTTTAGCTTTGAAACAGATTTTCAATTTCTTGGTGAGTTTAATTTGCTAAAACCATGTATTTATAGGCTTCTAAAAGTAATTTCGTGTTGCCCAAGATTACTTGGAGTATTTCCCAAGTTTTCATAAAATTTGGGGCACAAGAAACCTTTATTTGAATTTTAAAAAATTTTAAAAAATTAGCCGTTAACAGTGTTCAGTAGACTGAAGTGTCGGGTTCAGTCTTCTGAAGTACTTTAAAACATTGAAAAATTTGAACTGGATACAGGGTCAGACGATTGAACTAAAGGGTTCAGTCTTCTGTGGGTGTACTGTCTCTTTTGTGTTTCAACAGGAAAATCTTCAGAAGACTGAACTTATTCTTCAGTAGATTGAAGTTAAACTTCAGTCTTTTGAGGCAACTCTTCAGCCTCTTGGACGTACACCTCAGTTGTCTGGGCAGACCGTATTTTGGTTTTTTAGTTTTGTTTTCAAAAGTTCTTTTTGCTATCTTGTTTTGATTACTTATAAAACATTTTTTGGGGTTTGAAATAAGGTCTCTAAGTCCATAATTAACCTTAAAGAGCTTCAAAATATTTCATGAGATATTTAAACATGAAGTACTTACAATATTGGTCTTAAAGCCTAAAACTCTATTCTTCAAGCCTTTCATGGTATTTTGCTTCATGTCCCTTTTGACTTGAGCTTGAGTTATGCTTTAAGTTCCCATATACACTTTACCCATGTTGGTGTTGCTTGAGCTATCTTTGGATCTCTTTGAATTCATGCCTTGATATTCTTTAAGCTTCATTTGATCATCTTTCTTTGGAGTATAAACTTTCAATGATTCTTGTGAGCACTTGACCTTGTATTCACATAATTGAGTCCTGAAATATCATCACTTAACCAAATATGTTAAGTTCCTCTGATTTGTTATCATCAAAATAAGATTTTAAGCCTTGTAAGGCCAACAGGTTGTATTGGGTAGTTGACAGTGAACATAAAACTTCTTAGATCTCGATATTGTTATTGTTGTTGTAAATAGAACTTCCATCCTATTGTCGCTGTTTTTCCCCCTGAAATACATTTGATGCTGTTGTATTGATCAGTCTTATTGTTTTTTCTGACTAGGAAATGTGTATGAATCTTCTGCATGATTCGCATAATCTTAGCACTGCTTTACAAAACTGTGGGAAATTTATTTCTGGTCTCTGTAAGAAATTCTTAGTAGTTGACTTCTGCTATGTCTGCAGGTTGGGCACTCTATTGGATCATATGTATCCATCGAAATGTTTAAACATTTTGGTCAGGTGGTCGCCACTTTATATCATGATGCTTAGCTTGTGCTTCTGATCTACGAGAATATCATTTGACACTTCTTTCCGGTTTGATAGGTCATATATTGCATTGGACTGTATCCATTTTTGGCAGTAAACACGGAATCCTGGAAGCAGTCCATGATTGGAAAGATTGCAGTGTAAAGCTTTCTTCTTTATAACTGACATTGCCTTCCCCACCCTCTCCCCTCCCCTCCACTCCACCACCCCCTCCCCCTCACCCGCATGTGGAGACACCTTTTTTAATTACTTAACAGGTGAAAATTTTCTTTTGCTAGTGCTTATGTATTCCCCTGGCTTGTTTTTCTGCCCCTATTATTACTTGAGACTTGTTCGTATCTAGTCTTAAGGTGTCGATGTGTTTTGGTCACACACAAATTTCCTTTGGTTCATTTGTGAGGCATCTTGAGTTATTGAATTGTATATTTTGTTTAAAACAGTATGAAAATGTTCTCTATAATTAGAAAATTGATGCTCTAATATAGGGAAGCGTATACGTTTTTTGATCTACACAATGCTATAGCATACATGCCTAACTTGTCATGTTTATTTATTGAAAGCTATCTGAGTCTGTGATTAGTTGGCAACAAATTAACCTTGTTTATTTAATTGCAGTATGTTAAAAGTGTTAAACAGTTAGTGGGTCCAAGGTATCAACCTTTATCTAGTTGGAATTATTTTTAGGCTATGTGATAGACTGATTATTTACCATTGTTTTTGAGCCTATAAGGATCAAAATGAGAACCATAAATTATGCTTTGCAAACTTTTATCTGTACCATGGCTGTATGGTTTCTAGGAAGAAAAAATATAGTATTCTGTTACTCTAAAGCTGTTGAATCTTGGAAGGTCTTCCGTGTTTTCTTGGATGGTGTGATTTTACAATTGATCAAAGTATTTCTTGTAATGATGAATAAGTTTGATGTGCAGACTTCAGAACTTTGAGATGGGTTAAGAAGGGAGGGGATTTGAACTATGTAAATTTAATTTCGAGGTTTCCTTGTATGTTGAAGAATTTTTGTATGGTTTAAGCTGTGCCAGGAATTCTGTATATTGAAGGACTTAAAATCGTGCTGCTAAGTGGGGTGAGATTTGTGAAGAATGTGGATGGTTATTCAACAGAGGTCATTATGCTTCCTAATTCTCTTGGCGCAGATTTCAATTTGAGGAGGATGCTAGAAGAGTTCTTTTCGAAGGAATATCATGCATAGTGGGTGTTGACATAAAAAATTGAACCTGATACTTGCGCTCATGGTCTGTGATGATCATATATGGTCAAGAAAGAAAAGAGAGCTTGGAGACCCCTAGTGGCCTTCCAGGGCCTTCTCTGACGCTAAAATCAATATCAAGCCAGATCATTTAGGCTAGGTTATTGTAGTTTAGAAAATGAAGCATGTCTTACCTTCTCCTGGTACATTCCTTTTTATAGGCTCTCGCAAGGCCCAAGGGTTTAAATGCCCCATTAAGGTTAAATGCCCCTCTAGTAGGGGGTAATATGTCTTTATTAGAGGTTTAAGTTGCATTGTTTCACTTTCCTCCCTTAATTAGGTGGGTTACACCTTTATGGAAGGTGACCTTTCATCTCCTTTGGCCAAAATTATTTCTACAAATTTTTATTTTTCCTCATTAGATGCCCCCCATTTTTGAGCTTTGAAATTATTTTCAGGTTTATGAGTATTTTTTAATCATTAATTTCATCCTATATTGAATTGAACAATTATCAGTCTGCACGAAAAATAAAAAATTCAAAATGCCTAAACTGTTACCAAGCTAGCAGTTTGAACTAGAATAGGCCGTGGGTGATGAGACAAGCAGGCTTTGCTTTGCAATTCTGAGTTGAGGTCTCTTTTACTATGGTTGAATATAATTTGCCATTCAATCTGACCTAAGCAGCCATACAATTTTTATGATTGAGGTCTCTTTTACTATGGTTGAATATAATTTGCCATTCAATCTGATCTAAGCAGCCATACAATTTTTATGATCAAATCTCATCTTTTTGAGATAAGTAAATCCTATCTATAAATTCTATAAGTGGAGCTCATCTATCTAAGTATGAGAAGAGTTTATCAGTCATGTACGAGCATAGGTCATGTGTCAATTATGAGAAACATTCATCTATCGATTTATGAGCATGACTCATTTGTTAATTATGAGCATAAGTGATCTATCATTTTATGAGCATAGCTCAGTCGTCAATTATGAGCATATTTCATCTGTCATTTGTGAGCAATGATCAATTGTCATTTTATGATCAAAGCTCATCTGTCATTTAGGAAAATAGCTCATTTGTCAACTATGAGCATATTTCATCTGCCATTTGTGAGCAGAGCTCATTTATTAATTATGGGTATTGCTAATCTATCATTTATGAGCATAGCTCATTTGTTAATTATGAGAAACACTTATCTATCATATTTAGAAAGATCATTTTCCATTTATGAGCATAGCTCATCTGTCAATTACGAGCATAGCTCATCTACCATTTCTACTTGGCCATTCTGCCAAGTGAGCTTGTTTGGCTTGCCGGGCTTGACTATTTTGTCAAGTTTCTTTGGTAGGCCAATTTGCCTCTTTGTACCTGACCATTTGTTCAAGTTTCTTCATGTGGGCCTATTTGGCTTTCATACTCTTGTACTTTGTAACGTTATCTTTAAGGCTTAAGCTTTGCTACCTTATTCAGTGGCCCTTTTAGGGCTAGGCCTCCTTGGTATTTTTCTGCACTTGAATTTTTAAAAGAGAAAATTGCATTTTCACAATATAGGCAATATGACAATAGCAGTTGCTGCAAATCAGATGGAATTGATGTTTTTGATCCTTGTTCAGATGCAACAGTTCAGAAATGGGATAGTTTTAGCCTTGGTGTTGCATTCTCTGGAAAATATTTATTCTTCTTCAACTAGATTCTACTTACTTCTTTTGATCGTGCCTTTTGCTGGCAAGCTCAAATGTTCAACTTGCTGTCTCTAGGCTGAATGCTGATGAGATCTCTATGCTAACCATCAGTGGCAGTGCTTTCAGTCTGATTAGAAAATCCAGTAGGCATATGGATATTTCAAGGGTCATATTTGCTGGAACTCATACCCAATTAAATACTTACACTAGGAGTTTAAAGTATAAAAGACCAGTAATAGTCATATCATTTAAGATTCGTTACACGGATGATAAATTCATTTACATTTCAACCCTATGACAGCAGGTTAAATATCCCAGCCAAAATTCACAGCAGTCATCTGCTAATGAAATCTGAACCCTTTCTCCAGTTCTCCAAGACAAGCATAGAATGGATCAACATTCAGCGCATAATCAGGATGATTATAGCTTGGTTTCGAAAACAGTTTGTGGTGAAAATGATGGTTATAATGAAAGTATCAGATTGGTTGTTGATTCTGGTTTTGCAGAGGGATTAGAGGCTTGAGGTTTCGAAAACAGTTTGTGGTGAAAATGATGGTTATAATGAAAGTATCAGATTGGTTGTTGATTCTGGTTTTGCAGAGGTATTAGAGGCTTGAGTCTCCAAGAATAATAAAAAATAAGCTGGTTTGGGTAGGAAACCTGATGTTTCAGGTTTTAAATCTGAAACAACAAAGGTCCTAAAGATTTTAAGGATAGATTTTGAAGGAGAGTTTATTGTGGAAGATGCACTTGCTTAAAATGAAGGATATAGCAAGTGATGGAATTAGCAAAGTAAAGGAGGCTAAGAAATGGGGAGGTCTTTCAGATAAGGATAGTGATGACATTAGTGAGTTTGATTGTGATTGGGGGGTTTACTGTTGGATAAAATTTGAGAAAAATATGAATATGTTTCAAACTCTAGTGATGTTTGCATGGATTTATCGTATGTTTATCTAGCCCCGCTGGAAGGATTGGAGGGTGTTTCTATTTTTGAAAACAATGGGTTGGACAATAAATTGAAGTGCAAGGACGTACTTTTACGTACACTAGTGGAGGTGATTTCTAGGGAGGATTTAGAAGTTCAAGATATAATGGATAAATGGGATTAAAGATGTGTGATGCTAGAGATTGAAGTGCGCTTTGATAGGGGTAAGTACAAAGTGAAGAAGGGTTAGAGGGAGCTGGCAAATTTAAGTGCTCAATGAATTACGGCAGAGAGTGATTGAAAAGGGGTTTTCTTGGTTAATAGTACGTTTTGTTTGTTTTATATTTTATATATATATATATATATATTTTGTTTTAGTTCTGTTTTTTATTTTTGTGGGTGGACTTCTTGTCCCCTTAGATTGTAACTTCTCTTTATCCAAAAAAAAAAAAAAAAACCAGTCCCATTTCACATCTCTTTCTTCTTCTTTTTGATGCAAAATCAATGGATTGTAACCATTGAAAACCAAGCATGAAAAAATGCATGCTCTCTAGTGATGTGTTTTTATGAGCATCTCAGAGTATGTACAGTTGATATATGATAGCATTTGCAAGATAGAAATATATTGTAGGGTAAGTGCCAACGTTCTTTGCGGGCAATAGTCATACCATAAGTAGTATTACTCTGGTCCTTAAATCCCATAAGCTTACTCTCTAGAATTTGTATTGGAAGCAATTTGGCTGTAATCTTGCCTTGCTTCCTCATTTTACCTTGATAATCAATATTGTACATTACCATCTCCAAATTGTAAAAGCCACGGTGGCTGTGTTTGGTTTACTGTGTGTCAAATTGTTGTTTTTGGTTCGGTAACAATTTCTTGTACTTGAAAACTGATTTCTTCAGTTTGACTCTCTATATTGGTTAAGACCAAATTGTGCTAAACCAAGTACACCCTTAATTTTTGTGTTGATGTCTAAAATTGGACCTGATCTCCATGCCTAGTATGTTACAATCATCTGCAATCAAGAAGAAGAGAGCTTGGGAGATGCCTAGTGCTTCTAGGAGCCTTCTCCAATGTGTCAAGTCCGTATTGGGCTGGATCATATAGGCTATGTAATTTTAGTATAGAATATGAAGCATGTATTACGTTCTTGTATGTTCCTTTTGTAGGCTTTCCAATGACCCAAGGGGTTAAATGCCTGTTAAGGTTATATGCCCCCAGCAATAGGGGGTTTTATGTATCTATTAGAGGTTTAAGTTACACCTTTTTTCACTTTCCTCCCTTGATTAGGTAGGTTACACCTTTATGCAAGGAGACCTTTCATCTCCTTTGGCCAAACTTATTTCTATAGGTATTATTTTTCCTTATTAGTGTATATGAGGTTGCTCATGGTCCAAT
Source organism: Malania oleifera (assembly GCF_029873635.1). Classification (NCBI taxonomy): domain Eukaryota; kingdom Viridiplantae; phylum Streptophyta; class Magnoliopsida; order Santalales; family Ximeniaceae; genus Malania; species Malania oleifera. Next base: position 118,482,068 of record NC_080417.1, read on the forward strand.
CCCCAACAACTGTAAGCTTTTTTTTTTTTTATTTGGATAAGAGAAGACAATTTGAAGGGGAGCCTAGGCGCAATGGTAAAGTTGTCACCGTGTGACTTGGAGGTCGTGGGTTCGAGGCATGGAAACAACTTCTTACAAAAATGCAAGGTAAGGCTGCATACTGTAGACCCATGGTGGTTACTCTCTTCCTATGGACCCTACATATGTCAGAGCTTTGTACACTAGGATGCCTATTTATAAGAGAAGACAATTTATTAATATCCAAAAAGCAGAGTATAAGTCTTGGAGGACAAGGACTCCTCACCAAAGATCCAAAGAACAGGAAAAAATATAGGTATTTATGTTACAAAAGTGCTGCCTTCCAATCCCTTCTGAGAACCAAAAGCAATAAATCCCAAAAAACCCCAAGAGAATGCACCTAAAAGGAAGTGAGGAAGACCACTTTTTTCCATAAAACCTTTAAAAATCCTAGCCTTCTTCTCAAGCCATAAGGTCCACCAAAAGGCGAAAACTGCTGCAGTCCGAAGAACTCTACCATTTATATTTTTTCCAAAAGCCCCTAAGCTCTCCCATATTCCCTGCTACCACTCACTCTTCCCTTGTGTAAGAAAACAGAGTAATCCAAAGCTATGTTGCCACCCTGCAATGCACAAAGAGATGAGCATTAGTTTCATTGCATTCATGACACAAAATACACATGTCGGGACTGAGGGCCTTCTTCTTTGAAGCAAATTGCATGTGTTAAGCCTTCCAGGATCGTAGTTCAGACAAAGGTTTGAATCTTCCCAAGAACCTTGGCCCTGCAAAGGATGTGGCTCCAAGGAAGAGGCTAGGGAATGGGGCTTTCAAAATATGCAACCTAAGCTATTTTTGGGATCAAGATGTAGCTTAACGTGATATTGAATCTCTAGAAGTCTTATTCGGTTCTAACCTCACTGTTGTGGAAATTCGCAAGTGCACGAGATCGTAACAAGTAATATAGTGATAAAGAAGGATGTTGAACCCACGAGGACTATTTACCTATTAACTATTGAATTTGTTCTAATTCTAAATCATTTGAAAATCAAGAAAAGTGGTGGATTTTGAATCTGAAAAATAAAATAAAAACAAATAAAATTAAATCAACTAAATACTTAAAAAGAAGAAGATTTCACCCAATAAGAAAACACTAAGGCATCCGACTCACCTAACCAATCCAATCCCAAATCCTAATCATGCAATCAATCAATTATCATCCTATTTGACGACAAAGTATTCTAACTTATCTAAAACCCTCTCTCGAGTAGAATTAGAATTACTCAAAATACGATAACCCGCGATACATCTATGCGAATTTAAAAGCATTTGAGTACATTAAGATTAATAGTATTTCATATAAAATCCACACAAATCACGTTGGCACTTTCTTGTCTTTCGTTCAATTCATGGCATACATCATATGAAGCTAAACTACATGCATCATCTCTCGAATTAACATGCACAACAAATCACTCAACTATTGGCCAGATAATTGAAAGCATTAAACTCAATGATGTATACTCAAAAGGAATGATAAAATTATGATCACATAGAAATAAGATTTGGAATTGTCATGGAGAGGTTACATCATAGCCTTAGCAATAGAAATTAGCTCATAATAGAATAAAAAAAAACCATAATAATTCTAGAATTCATAATGAAAAGTGTACAAAGAGAAGATGAAAGAATTAAAAAGGAAACTGTATGTAGATCGAGAATCTCAATCGTCAACAACTCCAATTCAGCCTCTCTCTTCTTCTTTTTCCAAGCTTCGAATTCCTCTCTAATGGTGAAGAAAATCTTCCTCCTTTTTCCCAGCTTCAAATCCCCTCCTTTTATAAAGCTCTGGTTGTCCTCCCCTCTTATCTCCCCAAAAAAAGATCATCCCAATCCCCTCCTTTTCTGCTGCCGCTTTGATGTGCGATTTTATTTATCGAGTTTTTCCCATCTTCAAAATCTTCAACACGAAAGTTGTGGGATTTTTTCTTAACTTTCCGTAGATACCAAGATCTCCCTTTTTGGAATTCTCTAGCAAAAGTTATGCTCCAAATACTGAAGGGTGTTTTAGGAAATTTGGGGGAGGAATTTTGAGTTTGAAAAGGACTCTTGATGAAGGGAATTTGAATTTGAAAAGGAAAGTTTCTTCCTTATCCCATGACTCCTTTAATTTATTTATTCCTAAATAAAAATAATCAAAATAAACCAAAACTCTAATAAATAATAAAATTAAACACAAACTAGCATAAAAATAAGAGTGAAAGTATGAAAAAACTTGTATAGAAATTAAACACATCAAAATACCCCCAAACTTATGATTTGCTAGTCCTCGAGCAAAAAGAAAAAGAGAAAATAAAAGTTAAACAAATAGAATAGGTTGATTTCTCACAATGATTGGCTCATGGATTGCATAAAGAAATTGATTCAAGGAATAGTCTAAACATTTAACAAGTTTTTAGATTAATTCAAGAGCATGCTTAGGTTTACGTTGAAACCTTTGAGTGTGTTTGTGAGTAACCAATCTCAACTTGCTACTCTATTAAATTGGACAAAAACTTCTTGTGAAAATTCGCAAGTGCTCGAAATCGTAACAAGTAATACAGTGATAAAGAAGGATGTCAAACCCACGAGGACTATCTACCTATTAACTATTGAAATTGTTCAAATTCTAAATTATTTGAAAAGCAATAAAAGTGGTGGATTTTGAATCTGAAAAATAAAATAAAAACAAATAAAATTAAATCAACTAAATACTTAAAAAGAAGAAGATTTCACCCAAGAAGAAAACACTAAGGCATCCGACTCACCTAACCAATCCAATCCCAAAGCCTAATCATGCAATCAATCAATTATCATCCTATTTGACGGCGAAATATTCTAACTTATCTAAGACCCTCTCTTGAGTAGAATTAGAATTACCCAAAATACGATAACCCGCGATATGTCTATGCGAATTTAAAAGAATTTGAGTACATTAAGATTAATAATATTTCACATAAAAGCCGCACAAATTACGTTGACACATTCCTGTCTTTCGTTTATTTCATGGCCAGATAATTGAATGCATTAAACTCAATGATGTATATTCAAAAGGAATGATAAAATTATGATCACATAAAAATAAGATTCGGAATTGTCATGGAGAGGTTACATCGTAGCCTTAGCAATAGCAATTAGCCCATCATTGCCTCAATTTGTTTTGTGAATTGTTTGCCTCTCCACATGTAATGGGGCTCCAATTTTATGACACATTTTATTTTCTAACTGCTAAAGCTTTTGAGGCTGAATGGTTGCTTAACAACTGAAAAATTAGTGTGAATTTTTGGGTAAACTCGAAGATCTAATCACAGTGATAGGGCTGTCACTCTATTTATTATTAACCTTACTAATGTACGCACTCACGCAATAACTCATGCTTACTAACACAGTAATTACACACAGCAGCAACATTAAATAAGTACAGGAACTATTAACACTCCCTGTTAAGTTGGAGCATAGATATCAATGCTCCTAGCTTGTTATGAATGGATTTAACCTGAACACCTCCCAAGGCTTTAGTGAATAAATCAGCAAGTTGGAATTCAAGCTTTACATGAGTTGTGATGTGCTTCTACACAAGTTTCCCTTGAACGAAGTGACAATCAACTTCAATGTGTTCAATCTGCTTATCGAAAATTGGGTTGGAAGCAAGGTCTTAAATTTCGATTTCTGCTAAAATTTCAAAGCTCAAAAAGACAGAAATTTCAATGGGCATTTTAATTTCAATGTTAATTTCGATTTCAATATGAAAAAAATGATGGAAACTGGTAGTAAAGCATGAAATTCTTTAATGAAACTTTACAAATGGTTAATAGACATAATAATGTTAGTTTTAGGACTAGTATATTATAAATTAAATACATATATGTTGTGTATGAGGTGGAATAATTGTAATATAATATGTGTATTAAACATATTTGGTTAATATAAATGAAATTCATAAATGAATTAAATATTATTTATTATACAATTAAAGATAACTTAGACATGAATGATCAATAAAATGTTGTTGTAAGTTTTATTTTTCATATGATTTCAAAATTCATTGTAATAATATTTTGTTTCAATTAAAATATAAGATAAATTTAGAGAGAAATTTCACATTGCATTTAAATCTCGTTTGACATTTCAAGTCCAAGGAAGTTTCCTAAAAATTTTGACAAGTTTCACTATAATTTTGAGATAAATTTTAGATGTTTCTTAAAATTATGATGAAAATTTGCAAGACAGAAATCAACTACCATTTCGATTTTGAGGGTGATGGAAAGCTGAAATTTGACAAAAATTTCGACAATTTCGTGGAGATTTAAGACCATGGTTGGGCGAAATATGAATATCAACTTGATTATTACACATCAATTCCTTAGGTTGAGAATGTGGAAAACCAATTTCTTCCAACATGTTTTTTAGCCAAATAAGCTCACGCATATTGTGGACCACGGTCAATACACTAACTGATCTCTTAATGTCAGAATGCCAGGGAGTTGGTGGAGCTGTCTTCCATTTTTCCCTTGTTGAATAATTGACATCTTTCTTTAGGTAGGGAAGTTGGTTCTTGGTCTTTGGATCATTTGGGGATGCATTTTTGTAATTATTCTTTGAATTCTTGACCTATTCCAATTCTTTGTTTCTTGTCTATTTTGTTATTGGAAGGCCAAAGTACTCCCCAAAATTAAGGTTTTTATTGGGTTGATTGTGCTTAATAAACTCAATACCAATAACTTGTTGCAGATCAGGAGACCTTTGAAGGCTCTTTCCCAGACATTTGTGTGCTTTTTTATAAGATCTCCAAGACAGCTTCTTGCATGTTTTTGCATTGCTATTTCTTTTGTAGGATTTGGAACAAGTTATTTGGTGTTTTGGGTGAGAGTTGCGTTTGTCCTATTTTGACAGAGGACTTGTTAGCTACTTCATTTGCAGGTTTGGAAGGAGGAAGGATAGGGCAGCATTGTGGAAATGCTGTTATCTTTTTAGTTTTTTCAGGGTTATGGTTGGAGCGTAATGCTTGGGTCTTCTCGGGGAAAAAGTTGAATTGGCTGCTGGTTGGGGAAGAGATTCGTTATATGGCCTCTTTTTGTTGTGTTGGTTTTGGGGTTTTTAGGGGATTATCTTTCTGGATTGCTAGTGAGATTGGAGGAATATGCTGGCTTGATATTTATTTTTCCTTTGTTGTTTTTAATTTTTTCTCTCTAGTTTGTTCAAGAATTTTTTTGGAGATGTGCTATTTTCCTTTTTGATTCCTTTTCTCATTAATGAAACCTTCTTTTTCTATTAGAAAAAAGGTTCCAAAATGCACCAAAACTCTTTTGAGAAGAGGTAAGAGCCAAAAAACATGTAAAAGCTTGATATCCATTGTTGGCCCACAACCTAATAGCTTTTAGGTAAAGAGGTAATCTAACATGATATCAGAGCCAAGTTGCTAGGAGGTCTTGGGTTCTGATCTTGTTGCCTATGTTTGTTGTGTCGTGTTTAAAAATTATTGTATTTCCTGTAATGGCTGTTATTTATTGTTTGTTCACCTTTTCACACTTTATCAGGCTGCACGTGTTGGGGACTCTTAAAGGTTGATATACATTGCTAGCCCACAACCTAATAGCTTTTAGGTAAAGTGGTAATCTAACGTTACCAATATACATATGATTGTACATGCTTGAAAAATATTCATGACCGTTACACCTGCTTCCTGTTATGTAACATCCATCCTTCGTCGTTCTTGCTTCTTGCTACAGCTGTTAGCGTTATGCTACACTACCCGCCACCAATATTTAAAACCATGGTCCCAGAAATCATGTGTACAAACTATGCCCATGTAAGTCACAAATAGAATCTCTAGGATTTTATAATTGCTTTTTCTAATTGTGTCAACCAAGTGAATGTTTGCAGAGATGAGTACACTTGATTATTGCAGGCTCCATCTTCATCTATTGCTATTTCCAAGTGAACTAATGATGGTCCTGCATGGGGGCATCCATCACATGACTAGATCCTTTATCCTGTTTTTGGAAGTCCAATCTGTACCATCCTTCTCATGGGTAGGTGGGTAGCCCTTGTTGTTGGTACAACATCTCTCCTTTCTAGTATTGGTATTGCCCTTAGTCTACAAATTTCTCCTTATTGTCTGTTATAATTGTTCCAAAATTCTTATTTAATCTTTTTTCTATTAATAAGTTATGTTAGTTGTACAATTGAGGTATCATCTTTTTTGTCCCCCCTCATGTAGTTTAGGATCTCAATACAAAAAAGTTGGTTGGTGGAGAGTGGGAGTCTGGTGGCCTGTACCACTTGGATTATGATTTTGTTGGTTTTGCTTGTCAAATTTCAGCCAAATACACTCCTTTCTAACGGAGTTGTACTAATGTTCTTTGGTCATCCATCTTTGGAAAAGTTGAGAAGATGCCTATTCCATCATTGAAATCAGAGTCTATCCTAGAATGTGAAGAGTGTCAATTGGGTAAACATTAAACACCATAGTGTCCTATGTTCCTAGGGTTCTTATAGAGTTAATTGTTCATTTCATTCAGTTCATTCTAATGTATTAGACTAATATGCATCACATTTGCAGCGAATTTTGTTACTTTTATCAATGATTATTCAAGAATGGCATGGGTGTTTCTAATGAAAGTTATTGTGAGTTTACTATTTCTAATTCTTTCTATACTAAAACTCCGACTCAATTTGCTGTTAAAAGTCATGCTTTGTTATCTGATAATGGCTTGGAATGTTTTTTTGCCCCTTTTTGTAATTTTATAAAAGATCAAGGAATGAATCTATCGCAGCCAAAAATTGGGTTAATTGGATTGACCACGACCTTGACCACCTGCTAAGAATCAAGAAAAAGAGGCTTGGAGGACTTGGTGTGTACTTCAGGGGATAACTTCGATGCCTAAGTTAGAGAGTATGGAAGGATTGAATTATTGCAACAGTAAGAGAACATGTGAGAATAAGATGATATGAGATGCCTTACCTCCCTTAGGGGGGGTGGTTTTTTGTAGGCATTTGAGATACCTCCTTATTGATTTCCCTACTAATGGATTGCTGGAGTTACACTTTGGCTATTGATATGTTACTAAGGAGTAAAGATTGGTGTGCTTACCCCTTGCTTTAATTAATGGACATTACCTCCTTTCCATTGATCCTTTATGTCTTTTTATTTTTTGGTTTTACATAATTTAATGTCAAGTTTTAATGTTGAGGTCTCTTTTAGGTTATATCAATTGCCCCCTTACTCTTGAGTCTTAGAGTTACCTTTGGCTCAAGAGTATATTGCATTTACTACAAGTCCTTTTATTATCACAAGATGAGGAGCGATCAGATAGGCATTTTTGGGCCTCATGAGCGGTGCTTATCAGATGGGCCAACATTTTGTCAAGCAGTGCCCTTTTTTGTCGCCTCATAAGCGGTACTCATTAGATAGGCCTATAATTTGTCAAGTAGTGTCCGTTTCTTGTCACCTCATGAGCGATACTTACCAAATGGGCATTTTTGGGCCTCATGAGCGATGCTCATCAGATGGGTCAATTTTTTTCGAGCCATGCCCGTATCTTGTTGTCTTATGAGTAGTGCTCATCATATGGGCCTTTTTAGGCCTCATGAGTGGTGCTCATTATATGAGCCAATTTTACTGAGTAGTGCGCAACTCTTGTTGCCTTATGAGTGGTTCTCATTTTGTGGGCCAAGTTTTTGCTGAGCAGTTCCTGTCTCTTGCTGCCTCATTAGCGGTGCTCTTTGAATGGATATTTTTAGACCTCATGAGTTGTGCTCATTAGATGGGCCAATTTTTTATTATGTAGTGTCCTCTCTTGCTACCTCATGATCGGTGCTCATCAGATGGACATTTTTGGGTCTTATGAGCAATACTGCTCACATGGGCCAATTTTTTTACCATGCCGTGCCAGTCTCTTGTTACCTCATGAGCGATGTTCATCATATAGACATTTTTGGATCAGATGGGCTATGTTTTGGTGAGTTGTGCTCTCTTCTTATTGCCTCATAACTTGTGATCATCAAGTGGGCGTCTTCGGGCCTCATAAGCAGTGCTCATCAGATGGGCCATATTTTGGTGAGCTGTGCGCTCTTCTTGTTGCCTCATGAGCTGTGCTCATCAAATGGCATTTCATGCCCCATGTGCAGTGCTCGTCATTTGGAATTTTTCATGCTTTATGAGTAGTGTTTATCATTTGGGCTTTTTTCAGCAAGTGGGCCTAGCTAGCTTGTTGAATCAATCTTACGGTATTTGTAAGCTCGTACTTGTCTACATTCAAATATTAACAGAAGAAGAATATCTCGTAATATTATAATAAAGTTATATTGAGTTAATCTAATATAGATTGATCGCAAACCTCCACCATTTTTTTGAGCTGATAATTTTTTTTTAATCTATACTCAAATGCTTATAAACATTGTTCATCAATGTCAACGCTATTGGCATCCTCAAGACCATGGTTCTCCCTTATTGGACCTAAAATCTTCAAAGTCGATTCTTGATGCATTGGTGATTTACCTTTTGGTGACATATCCAAAGGAAGTGTTGTGCAAAAATCAATGCGTAATGGAAAACCGTTCGGATCGTGCAATGCGGTGACACGATGAACAATACGGAAACACAATCCCACACAGATAATAAGGAAAGCCAATAAACAATGACACAAGAATTAACGTGGTTCGACAATGTGCCTACGTCCACAGGAGCAAGTGGTGGTTGATTTTCACTATCATCATAAAACCGGATTACAACATTGTATATATGCTAACCCTATACATACAAAGGGATTAGGAAGTACCCTAGATACCCCTATATCAATCCCTGAAGGTTTTGCCTCTGATTCCCCAGCCTACCGATCTTCTTAATTCAAAATTCAAAAACAGCGCCGAACAAAACTGTCGACGGTTTTAGTAAGCCGTCGACGGTTTCTTACTGAGGCTAAAATCATTGACAGTTTTAGACAAAACGTCGATGGTTTCCTCCCGAGGCTAAACCATCGATTGTTTCTTCCTGCAGCCCAACTTCCTTATTTTTCCTTAGTATGCTTTCCTTGTGCATGTGTTCCACTCAATATGAGCCACATACCCCAATAATCTCCACTTTGGCGAATATTCACCCCTTAGGAGAAATATGAAAGCATAACCCATAGCTCCACTTGGGACAGTAGGCTGGGACGCCTCCCATCTAGCAATTGGAGACGTTGATCAAGTTCAAGCAATGCTTAAACTTGTCCGTAGTAACAGCCTTTGTCAGCATATGTTTTGATTCTTAGAAGTGTGAACTTTCTCAAGCAGTAGTTCACCAGAAGCAACCAACTCCCTGATTTTGTGAAACCACGCATCTATGTGCTTGGTCCTCGCATGATACATGTAGTTCTTCACCAAATATATGACACTCTGAGTATCACAATGCAGCTGAACTCTACCTCGCCGAATACCTAACTCATTGACCAATCCTGTAAGCCATAACGCTTCCTTAGCAGCCTCAACCACTGCCATATTCTCCGATTCAGTAGTAGATGGTGCAACAAGTGACTGTTCCATGGACCTCCAACAAATAGGTCCTCCCACAAGGGTGAATACGTACCCTGTGGCAGACCTACTATCATATAAGTCCCCTGCATAGTTTGCATCCGCATATCCCACCACTGAAGGATCACCCTGTTGTTTGTTGAACATGATGCCATAGTCCGTAGTACTCTTCAAGTATCTGAAAATCCACTTGACTGCATCCCAATGCCGTTGACCCAGATTTGAAAAAACTTGCTCACCACACTAACAACTTGTGCTAGATCCGGTCTTGTACAAACCATAGCATACATCAAGAACCCCACTGCATTGGCATATGAGACCTTTGACATATCACGAACATCATCATTTGTCTTTGGGCACTGAGCGGTAGACAACCTAAAATGATTTGCCAATGGTGTACTTATCGGTTTTGCATTGTCCATGCTAAACCTCTCCAACACCTTCTCAACATAGCTACCTTGAGATAACCACAATCTCCCTGAAGTTTTGTCCTTGCAAATCTCCATCCCAAGAATCTTTTTGGTCGCACCCAAGTCTTTCATGTTAAATTCTCTGCTCAACAAGGTTTTCAAATTGTTGACCTCAGTCATACTCGCACAATCAACATGTCATCCACATAAAGCAATAGAAAAAAAAGTGAACCATCATCTAGACTCTTCAAATACACGCAGCAATCATACTCACATCTCCTGTAGCCAATCCGGATCATATAGGAGTTAAACCGCTTGTACCACTACGTCAGAGTTTGCTTCAGCCCGTACAATGATTTCCTTAATTTACAGACCAAGTGCTCATGTCCAAGCTAACTGAACCCTTTTGGTTGTACCATGTAAATCAGCTCCTCCAAATCACCATGGAGAAACGCTGTCTTTACGTTCGTCTGCTCCAAATGCATGTCGAAACGCGCCACCCATCCCAACATTGCCTTGATGGAAGTGTGTCTGACCATAGGGGAGAAGATCTTATCATAATCAAGTCCTTTCCTTTGTGAGTAACCCTTTGCTACTAATCGAGCCTTGAACTTTTCTCTTTCTTTTTCTGATACTGCTTCTTTCTTCCTATACACCCATTTGCAACCTATCACTCTCTTCCCCTCTAGAAGCTCCACTAACTCCCACGTCTGGTTCTTATGCAAAGACTCCATCTCTTCCACCATTGCACCCATCCATCTATTTTTCTCTTGGTTGTGCATTGCCTCTTGAAAAGTAATAGGATCCCCACTACTAGTAATGAGTGCATAAGAAACCACATCATCAAATCCATACTTGAGGGTGGCTTGATAGTACGTTTGGGCCTGTCTTTAGCAATACTGTGATGCTGCTAGTCACCTGATCTAGAACTCCCTGCATTCCAAACATTTTCATCTCCACCTTGAGTATGTAACTCCACATGCACCACATGCTCATTGCTGCTGCAGTTTTCTAGCGCTTGTTTCTCTTCTTCTTCCTGAGTATGCTGCAACATGGCTTTCTCATCGAAAACCATATCTTTACTAATCACTACCTTGTTTGCCTTTGGATCTCACAACTTGAACCCTTTCACCCCTTTCTAATACCCTAGAAAGATGCACTGTCTAGCCTTTGCATCAAGCTTCAATTTCTCCTCACTAGAAACGTGCACATAGGCTGGATATCCAAACATTCTCAACCCAGATTAGTCTACCACGTTGCCTATCCACACCTCCTCTGCAACTTTCCCATCTAGTGCTGCCTTGGTGATATGTTAATCAAGAAACACGCCATATTTATTGCCTTCGCCCAAAAGTTCTTTGCAAGCCCTGCATTCAATCTGAGACACGAGTCTTTTTAGCTATAGTTCGGTTCGTCCTTTCCTCCACACCATTCTATTGTGGTGTCTTGCCTATTGTGAAATGTCTCCTAATGCCATGCTGCTCGCACAACTCCTTGAACCTTGAATGAGTGTACTCAATTCCATTGTCTAACTAGAGGCATTTGATCTTCCTCCCGGCTTGGTTTTCCACTTTAACTTTTCACAATTTGAACTTGACAAACATCTCTAACTTGTGCCATATGAAGTACACCCAGACTTTCTGTGAGTATATATCAATAAAACTCACGAAGTACGTATGTCCTCCTCATAATGCTACCCTTACCGGCCTCCAAACATCTGAATGAATGTAGTCAAGAATTCCCTACGTCTTGTGTGTCGCTATCATGAACTGCACCCCCTATTCTATTTCCTAAACACACAATTCCTGCAGAAATTCAGCTTTTGACTCCCTTCAAAAGATTTCTTTTATAAACCTCCATCATCCCACGCTCACCCATATGTCCTAATTGCATATGCCATAAAAAAGTGTTGTCTGACTCAGACTCTGCAGCTATAGCTCTGCTTAAAACTGTGGTACCTAGCAGTGTATAGATATTCTTTGGTAATTTCTGCCCCTTCATCATGGTCAGAACACCCTTAGTCACCTTCATTACCCCACTTGCAGACTTGTAACTAAACCCATTACAATCTAAAGTGCCCAATGAAATCAAATTCTTTCTTAACTCCGGTATATGCCTAACATCACATAACGTTCTCACAACACCATCAAACATTTTGATCCTAATATTCCCTATTCCGACAATTTTGCATGAAGCATTATTTCCCATCTGAACATAACCAGAGTTTACCAACTTGTAAGTGGTGAACCAATCTTTGTTTGGTGTCATGTGATAGAAGCATGCCGAATCTACGATCCAAGAATTCGTGAGATGATCTGAACCAGATGAAACCGAAAGCATATCACCATCACCGCTCTCTGAGTCTCCTTCTTCCACTACATTCGCCGATTTTGATGAGCTCTCTTTATTTTCTGTATCCTCTTCTTCCTCTCTGGAAAATCTAGTTTTATGTGTCCCTTTTTCCCACACTTAACACACCGTACGTCATTCATTTTCCTGGAATTAAACCGAGCCTTATTGTTACTCGGTCTGCTACGGAACTTGCTTCTCCCACAATCCTGGTTACCCTTTATCACAAGCCCTTCACCTTGTGAATTCTCATCAATGGCTTTCTTTCTCTGATGAAAACCCAAAAGAGCACTCGTGATATCCTTCAATTTCAGGATTTCTTTTCCCCATATCAGAGTCGTAACCAAGTTTTCATTACGTAGGAGATGTAGGTAGGGAATTCAGCAGCATCAACGCCTTGTTTTCTTCTTCGAACTTCACATCAACCCGCTTCAGATCACTGATGATCTAATTGAATACATTGATGTGTTGATTCAAATCCGAACCCTCTGACATCTTAAGCCCATACAATTTCTGCTTAAGATACAACTTGTTCGTTAATGATTTGGACATATACCGACTCTCCAATTTTAGCCAAACTGCTACCGGCGATTCAACATCCATGATGTGATACATCATGTCATTAGCCAAAGAAAGCCTGATAGTCGGCACAGCCTTTGCTTCCAATTCTTTTCAACTCATGTCATTCATGCCTTTCGATTGCCTTCTGTATAATGCCTTCACCATACCCCGTTACACTAACAAGTCCCTAACCCTCCTCTGGCAAAGTCCAAAATTTCCCGATCCATCGAACTTGACAATGTTGAACTCCGCAGAAGAAATCCTAGCCATTATAACCAATAGCTCTGATACCAATTTGTAGTGCAAAAATCAATGCGCAGCTAAAGACCATTCGGATTGTGCAATGCAGCAACCAACGATGAACAATACAAAAACACAATCACACATAGATAATAAGGAAAGCAAATAACAACAATGACACAAGAATTAACGTGGTTCGGCAATATGCCTTCGTCCACAGGAGCAAGCGGTGGCTAATTTTCACTATCATCATAAAACTAGGGTTACAACATTGTATATATGCTAACCCTATATGTACAAAGGGATTAGGAAGTTTCCTAAATACCCCTGTATCTATCTCCGGAGGTTTTGCCTCCGAATCCCCAACCTGCTAATCTTACCAATTCAAAATTAAAAAACAGCGTCGAACAAAATCGTCGACAGTTTTAGACAAAACGTCGACGGTTTCCACCCGAGGCTAAATTGTCGATGTAACCGTCGACTGTTTCTTCCTGCAACCCAACTTCCTTATTTTTCCTCAGCACACTTTCCCTGTGCATGTGTTCCACTCAATATGAGCCACATACTCCAACAGGAAGCATTCTTGGATCTGTTCTGAATAATCCTTCTTAGTTGTAGAAGCACTCCAAATATTTATTCCATCCATTTCTAAAAGATTAGAAATTGCTCCATTGGTCTCATTTGTTTCATGAAGAGACATCAACTTGCATTGATTGATTGATAAAGGTGAGTGATCTCCAAAAGGATGATAGGAATCAGAATTATAAGAGGTGGTCATGATAGTTATTTGTTCAACTCTTCCAATTTTCCCACAGACAAAGCCAACTGTTGCAGCCAAAACTTGACGGGGTTAATCGGATCAACCACGACCTCAACCACATGAGAATCAAGAAAAAGAGGCTTGGAGAACTTGGGGTATACTCTAGTGGATCACTCCGATGCCTAAGTTTGAGAATGTGGGAGGATTGAATTATTTCAATGGTATGAGAATGGGTGAGAATGAGATGATATGAGATGCCTTACCTTTCTTAGGGGGTCCTTTTTATTGACATTTGGGATACCTCCTTATTGATTTCCCTACTAATGGATCGCAATAGTTACACTTTGGCTATTGATATGTTACTAAGGAGTAAAGATTGGTGTCCTAACCCCTTGCTTTAATTAATGGATGTTGCCTCCTTTCCATTGATCCCTTGATGTCTTTTCATTTTTTGGTCTTACATAATTTAATGCTGAGTTTTAATGTCGAGGTCTCTTTTAGGTTATATTAGTATTATTTTTCTTCTTGTGTTTCTACTCAACAAATGGATAGCTGAAGTCAATATACGCTTCACTCTATCCATTATGTTTCAAATATCTGCTCCAAAGTTACACTAGGATGATGCCATTCTCATGGTATTTTTTCCCATCAATCATTAATCCTTTACAATACTATAGAATCAAAATACTTCCTCGGTGTATTTTGGACTATTCTTGTACTGAAGAAAGGATATTGATGTTTTTATCTTCCCTCTCCTCATCAGCTTATCAAGAGATGAAGGAGGTTGTGGAGGTGCATATATTGAAGAAATTGGGATGGGAATTGGAGATGGAAGTGGATTGTTGAAGATGGGAGATACATATATTGGAGAAAGTGTGGGAGGTTTGTGAAAATGTGCATGGATCTTACTTTGAGTAACTATTGTGTGGTGTTGTGAAAAATGAATGCACAACGGAATAATTCAATCTTACAATGCAGCACTCAATGGTGAAATATAAAGAAACAACAATCACGCACATTATAATGAAAGCAATAACAAAGACTCAAGGAATTACGTGGTTTGGCAATGCATACATCCACGAGAGCAATCGACAGTGTTTTCTTACTATCTTGTGTCAAAGACATGAACAACATCATAGATACAACATATACAACGTATATATAAAGTTCCCGGAGGCTTTCTCTCCAAACTCCAACCAACCTAATGTCCTAATTCAAAATTTGAAAAAAACCTGTGCTAGAAGCTAAGCCAAACCGTCGATGGTTTCTGTCATACCGTTTTTTTAATACTGAGACCAAAACATCTCTGAAATTGGACCAAACCATCGACGGTAACAGGATAACCGTTGACAGTTTCCTTTGCAGACACCAGCATTCTGTTTTCACCATGTTTTCTCTTTGTGTATGTATTTCACTCACTATATGGGCCACATATCACAACAATCTCCACCTTGGTGAATATACGCCCTTTAGGAGAAAACTGAAAACATAAACCTGCTACTCCACCATGGGACAATAGGTTGGGACCACCTCTTGTCTAGCAACTAGAGACATTCAGCAAGTCAAAGCAATGCTTGAACTTATCCTTGGTAACTGACTTTGTCAAGATATTTGCTGCATTCTTAGAAGTGTGAACTTTCTCAAGTACAAGTTCACCTGAAGCAATCAACTCTCGGATCCTGTGGAACCTCACACCTATATTTTTAGTTCTCGCATGATACGCTTGATTTTTCACCAAATAGATGACACTTTGATTGTCACAATGTAGCTGAACTCCACCTTACTGTATACCCAACTCCTTGACTAAACCTATAAGCCACAATGCTTCCTTAGCAGCTTCGGCGACTGCCATATACTCCAACTCAGTTGTTGATAATGCCACCAGAGATTGTACCATGGACCTCCAACAAATAGGTCCTCCCGAAAGGGTAAACACATACCCTGTTGTAGACCTCTTGTCATCAAGATCCCTTACATAATCTGCATCAACAAATCCCATAACTGGAGGATCACTCTGTTGCTTGCCTTGATGCTATAGTGAGAAGTATCTCGCAAGTATCTAAAAATCCATTTGACGGCATCCTAATGCTGTCTACCCAGATTTGAAAGAAGCTTACTTACCACACTGACTGCATGTGCTAGGTTCGATCTTGTACATACGATAACATACATTAAATACCCCACAACACTAGCATAGGGGACCTTTGACATGTCCCCGGATATCATCATTCGTCCTTAGGCATTGAGTTGTAGACAAGTTGAAGTGATTCGCTAACGGTGTATTTACTGGTTTTGCATTAGCTATGCTAAATCTCTCCAACACCTTCTCTACATAACCGCCTTGAGATAACCATAATCCCTTCGCAGTTCTGTCCGGTGAATCTCCATGCCAAGTATCTTCTTGGCTGCACCAAGATCTTTCATGTTAAACTCTTTATTCAACAGAGTCTTCAACTGATTTACCTCAGTCGTATCCTTTACAACAATTAGCATGTCATCAACATAAAGTAACAGAAAAATAAGAGAATCATCATTAAGATTCTTTACATACACGCAACAATCATACTCACACCTCCTGTAGCCTATCCAGATCATATAGGAGTCAAAACGTTTGTACCATTGCCTCGGAGACTATTTCAACCCGTAAAGAGACTTCTTTAGTTTGCAAACCAAATGTTCCTATTCGAGTTGATTGAATCCTTTTGGTTGTGCCATATAAATTTGCTCCTCCAAATCACCATGGAGAAATATAGTCTTTACTTCCATTTGCTCCAAATGCATATCATAGTGTGTCACTAATCCCAAAACTACCTTGATGGAAGTGTGCCTGACTACAGGTGAGAAGATTTCATCATAATCAACTCCTTTGTTCTTTGAGTATCCCTTTGCTACTAACCGTGCCTTTAACTTCTCCCCTTCATTTTCTGATATAGCTTCCTTTTTCATATACACCTATCACTCTCTTCCCATCTGGAAGTTCCACCAAATCCCAAGTCTGGTTTTTATGCAATGACTCCATTTCCTCCACTGTAGCACCCATCCATCTACTTTTCTCTTGGCTGTGCATTGCCTCTTGAAAAGTAGTTGGATCCTTGCAACTGATAATGAAAGCATAAGACACCAGATCATCAAATTCATACCTGGGCGGTGGCTTGATAGTGCGTTTGGATTTGCGTATAGGAACACTGTCAACTTGCTGGTTTTCCGAGTTAGAACTCCCTACATTTTGGACACAGTCATCATTTCCTGGGTCTTTAACTCCACCTGCACAACATGCTCATCTTTGCTCCAGTTTTCTGGCTTTTGTTTCTTTTCATCTTCTTATTGAGTACGCTTCACCATGACTTTCTCATCAAAAACCACATCTCTACTGATTACCACCTTGTTTGTCATTGGATCCCACAACTTGAACCCTTTCACACTTTCCTAATACCCTAGAAAAATGCAGCGTCTAGACTTTGCATCAAGCTTCGATCTCTCCTCACTAGAAATGTGCACATATGTTGGACAACCAAATACTCTCAAACCGAAGTAGTCTACCGCATTACTTGTCCATACCTCCTTTGCAACTTTCCCCTCTAGTGATGCCCTTGGTAATCAATTAACCAAGAAACACGTCATACTCACTATCTCGACCCAAAAGTTCTTTGCTAGCCCTGCATTCAACCTGAGACACCGAACTCTCTCAGCCAGAGTTCGGTTCATCCTTTCTGCCACACCATTTTGTTGAGGTGTCCGGCGAATTGTGAAATGTCTCCTCATGCCTTGCTGCTCATAAAACTCCATGAACCTCGAATCAACGTACTCGGTCCCATTCTCTGACTTGAGGCATTTAATTCTCCCCCTGGTTTGGTTATCCACCTCAGCTTTCCATAATTTAAACCTAGAAAATGTTTTTGACTTATGGCGCATGAAGTACACCCAGACCTTTTGTAAGTAATCATTAATGAAACTCACAAACTACATATGTTAACCCCGTGATGCTACTCTCACCGGCCCCCAAACATCTAAGTGAATTTAGTCAAGAATACCCTTCGTCTTGTGAATGACTATTTTGAACTGCACTCTGTTCTGTTTCCCAAGAACACAAAACTTGCAGAAATTTAGCCTACATGTTTTCATGCCCTTCAAAAGATTTCCCTTATGAAGTTACTTCATCCCATGCTCACCCATATTCCCTAGCTGCATATGCCACAAAAAAGTTTCATCTAACACAGAATCTATGGCTGTAGCTCTACCTACAACTGTAGTGCCTAGCAGTGCATAGATATTTCCCACTAACTTCTGCCTTTTCATCACTGTTAGAGTGCCTTTACACACTTTCATAACCCCACTTTCAGACTTGTAACTATACTCATTACAATCTAAAGTGCCCAATGAAATTAGACTCTTCCTTAGATCCGGTATGTGCCTTACATCACATAAAGTTCTCACAGCACCATCAAACATCTTAATTCTTACATTTCCTATTCCAATTATTTTGCATGAAACATCATTGCCCATTTGAACGGAACCAGAATTAACTGAACTGTAGGTAGTGAACCATTCTTTATTTGGTGTCATGTGATAGGATCATGCCGAATCTAGGACCCAAGAGTCCGTGAGGCGATTCGACCCCGATGAAATAGGATGCATATCACCATCACTGCTTTCCGAGTTTCCTTCTTCAACTACATTCGCTGATTTTGAAGAACCCTCTTTATTTTCAGCAGTCCCTTTCTTCCATTCCGGACACTCCGATTTTATGTACTCCTTTTTCCCGCACTTTAAACACTGAATATCCTTTTTCTTATTGGACAGCGACCGAGATTTATTACCACTCGATCTGTTCTGAAATTTTCTTCTCCCACATTCATGGATACCCTTCACCATGTGAAATCTCATCGTTGACTTTCATTCTTTGATGAAAACCCAGCAATGCACTTGTTACCTCTTCCAAATTCAGGGTTTCTTTACCCTATATTAGAGTCGTAACCAAGTTTTCATATGTGTGAAACACAGCTAGGGAATTTAATAGAATCAACGCCTTGTCATCTTTCTTGAATTTCACATCAACCTGCATTAAATCACTTATATTTTGATTGAATGCATTGATGTCTTGGTTCAAATCCAAACCTTCCACCATTTTAAACCAATATAACTTTTGCTTAAGAAATAATTTATTTGTAAGAGACTTAGACATATACCGGCTTTCAAGTTTCTTCCAAACAGCCGCCTGAGAATCCTCGTCCATGACATGATACAATACGTCATTGGCCAAATAAAGCCTGATAGTCGCTACCGCCTTTGCTTCCAATTCATTCCAACTTGCCTCATCCAAGCTTTCTGGTTGAACTTTGTATAAAGCCTTCACCATATCTTGCTGCACTAACAGATCCTTTACCCTTCTCTGCTATAAATCGAAATTTCCCATTCCATCGAACTTGACAACATCGAACTTTGTAGAAGAAGTTCGAGAGACCATTCCAACAATGCTCTGATACCAATTTGTTGTGAAAAATGAATGTTTAGTGGAATAATTCAATCTTATAATGCAGCACTCAACGGTGAAATATACATAAACAACAATCACGCAAATTATAATGAAAGCAATAACAAAGACTCAAGGAATTACGTGGTTCAGCAATGCCTACATCTACGGGAGCAATTGGCAGTGTTTTCTTACTATCTTGTGTCAAAGACATGAACAACATCATAGATACAACTTATACAATGTATAAGTTCTCGTAGACTTTCCCTCCAAACTCCAACCAACCTAATGTCCCAATTCAAATTTTGAAAAAAAAACCAGCACTAGAAGCTGAGTCAAATCATTGACGGTTTTAGTCATACCGTTGATGGTTTAATACCGAGACCAAAACATCTCTAAAACTAGACCAAACCATTGATGGTAATAGGGTAACCGTCGATGGTTTCCTTTGCAAACACCAGCATTCTGTTTTCACCATGTTTTCTCGTTGTGTATGCCTTCCACTCACTATATGAGCCACATATCACAACATGTGGAGTACTCCAAACTGCTGCTGATGATATAACATGGGGCAAATCCATTGGCCGGTATGTTATGTCCAGAAAGCAAGCTCTTTGGTGTCATCCAAATTAAAGAAGGGGGAAAAAGGCTTTTTTTGGGGCCATGGAGGTCGCTGAACATGTGCTGCTTAATCAGGGGCTTTTGTGTGAATTCACTCATTTTTCTTAGGCTAGTAATTGGATTGGTTATGTTCTTGGGATGATAAGAATTAGATCTTTGAAGTTCACTAGCTGGTAGGTTAATTTCTCAGTGATGAAGCCTATGATTGCAACCCTTGGTTGGTATCAAGGAAAAAAGATTGCGATCATTGCTAAGAATTAGGGCTTGAAAAGGTCAAGAATTCTGGGCTGGAGCCTACTGATCTTAAGGTTGGGAAAAGTAGAGGGGATTTGGAGAATGGAGATCTTTGTGTTTTGCATTAAAAAGCATGAGGATCCTCCCCCTAACCTTGTAAAGCAGGGAGCCTTGTGGCCCAAGGATGCCCTCTGTGATTGAGAGAGTTGAGAGGAGTTGGAGGGATGGAAAATGGGGTATTTAACCTTAGGTGTCGTACCACACTCATTAGGCAGCTCTCTCTAATGTTCTGATTTTTTCTTTCTCTTTTTAAGGTGCCCAAGAGGGTGGGTGGCCTGCGTTGTGGAGAGAGGATGACGCACGACTTTCTTTGGTTGGGTTCTAGAGATATTGTTACTTCGTTATTTGGGAAGTCTTCAGCAAACCAAAGTCCGAGAGGGGCTGGCTTTGGGCATGTACTTTCCAAAAGTGTTGCTTTAATAGGAAAATGGTTGTGGAGGTTTCCCTTAGAGGGTAACTTATTGCATCAGATTGGGTGGGACTCTAGATGAAGTGGTTATGTTTCTCATGCTAGCACCTGGAGTTAGTGTTTCAGGTTGCTCATCTCTTTTTCTGCATCCCTGTTTTGTAGTAGGCAATGGCTATAGGTTCCAGTTCTGGGAGGATCCTTGGGAGGGAGAGGGTACATTGGAGTCATTGTTTCCTTGCTTGTATAAGCATTTTTCCCTCTATAATGCATGTGTCAGCTTCTTTATTTGGGGGCTGCTCTCATCCATTGAATTTCCATTTCTTTAGGATTATCAATGAAAGAGCTGTCCTTGAATCAACAACTTAATGCTTTGGATCATTCTGTTCCTTCTAGGAGTGATGAGAGAGTGTGGGTAGGTGATCTGTTGGGAATATTTTGTTCCAAATCCCTTTTTTCTTCACTTAAATCATCCACACCTGTCTTTTTCCTTGGAACTACATCATTTGGAAGGTTAGACCGCTAGAGTCCCATTCAAGATTCAAATCTTTGCTGGATAGTGACCCTGAACAGGACTAACATGCATGATTTGCTTCAGATATGAAGGCCTTTCATGACTAATGCCTGAGATGTGTGTGATGTGCCATGAGTCAAACGGATTGAAACTCACCTTTTCCTTCATTGAAGGGTTGGTACTCATCTCTGGAGTGCCCTTTTCTCTTGCTTTGGCAAAGCTTCGGTGCCTCCTATTTTTGCTTGTGAGTTATTGGGATTTTGGTAAGAGCAGGAAGGAGAAGTGCTCTGGCATAGTGCTGTGTTTGGTATAATGCGAGAACATTTAAAGATTGCATTACTTCCCTGGCCTTGTTGTTGACTCGTCAGAAAGAACTATTCTTTTAGCCTCATTGGCGGTTCACTTTTATGGGTTTTTAGGGACTTGCTGCTGCCGGATCTTGTTAGGGATTGGCAGGCAGCCCCTTTTGCAATTTATTTTGCAAGTTTTTGGCTGTGTTGCACTCTATTCTCAGGATGACCTAATTAAAGAAAAGTTTGGAAGAGACATGCTTCTTTCCTGAAAGATAGGTCTCGTGTCCTGAGTCTCCTGAGTTCACTCTGTAACTGAAGTAATGTCGTTGGCGTAAGCTTGCTTACATCTAATTGTACAGCAACAAACCCAGTTAAAATGGTTGTCAGGTAAGTTTTAGTTTTGCATTTCATTGTTGCTCCCAATTGTATTTTTATGTGATTCTGTTAGAAAATTTGGTTCACCTCATTTTTTTGGCTATTCTACCATTAATGTTTTCTCGGGGATTGATGTTTGTGTTTTTGAGTTTCAGGTCCCCATTTATTTGTGTTGCACTTAGTTCTGTTGTAGCCTTGTTGGGGTTCTTACCAAGTTGGGCTTTGAAATTTTTAGTGAAAAAATCACTTGGGAACTCATGGTCCGCTACCGCTGTTGAGGCTACTTGCACTCACCTGCTGCAGGTGAAATTTTATCATTTATACAGATAGACAGTTTTTGGATTGCAGATGCACTATTTTCTTCTACATTGGAACTATAAAAGAGACGAAATTAGTTTTTGAATTGCAAATGCACTATTTGCTTCTAGATTGGAACTATAAAAAAAATAGCATAGTGTATAATGTGTGAATTTATTTATGAGCTTGATCTATATCCAAATTGTAAGTTTCGATGCTCAAATATAAAAAGAAAAGGAGGCATATTGGCTTATTAAGTTTTTCTAGAATGAATGATGAACCAGAGCTGTGAAAATTAGTGGCAAAATAAGCTTTTGGCACTGAATGATGAATAAGAGCCTTGGAAAACAACAGAAATGTGGAACTAATTTCAGTAGATCCAATCTTTTGAAAATAATCAGAGCAGACCCAATCTTTGAAAATAATCTTTGCAATTGATTTTCACAGGTGGGCATCATAAAATTAATACCTAAGTTCACCTGTGTTTTTAAGGATCGTGTTTCATTGCATTTATTTAATTAGCATTATTTTTCTATTATTTGTATAGTTAACTACTTTGTGAATCTAATATCTATCTTTTAGAGGTTTTTTTCTATTGACATTGTTACGTTTGAACTTTGATTCTTCCATCATTAAGAGGATTGCTGGGTGAGTGTGGGCATTTGATTTTTTTTTTTTGATAATTTCTACTTTTTATTTTATTTGCATACAGTACCATTGCATGCGGAACATGCTCTTCATGGGAATGACGGAGTTCAAAAAGGTAAGTCTTTGCCAATTTAAAATTTTTATGCAATATGAAAAGAAAAAAAAAAATGCAGGATGAAACAATACTAGTATTTTCATTATAAATATATCTTACTCGTGTTGCATTTGACCTAGCATTATATTGTCATCATGTAGTATTTAAGTCGTCATATCAATAGAGTATGGAGTATAGACTATACACTCTGAACTATGACATCCATTTTGTTCCTTTGGGGTGGCCACAACATCATTCATTTTTTTCCAGAAACAAAGAAAACCCTCTACAGCTGTGATTGAAAAATGCTTATGCAGATTAAATGAATCATTACGAATGTAGAATTAATCAATCAGGATTTAGGAGTATGGGATTCTAGATTGCAAAATCATTATATAACATACCGTTATCAAGGTGTACTTCTCTTTCTCCCCCTCTCTCCCCCCCTTTTATTCCATATAGCAGGTGGGCAAGCAGCAGAATAGTAACTTTCTTGATTGTTTGATTTATGCTGTGTTTCTTGGAGTATGTTTGGAGTTTAGCAAAGTAGATGGAAGGTATTGAGTTATATAGTAGAATACTTGAAACTAAAAGGCAAGTTCTGTAAACTAATTGGGAACTGTGTTAAGTAAATTTTATACTTAGAGGTGGTTCTGTAAATGTGTTTTTTAGCCATTGTGTGTTTTAAGTATTGAGTCTGTCTTGTACATCCAGTTGTTCATTTGAAATTGAAGAAAAAACTCTCCTCTCTAGGTTTGCTGCTGCTTCTTCTTCCCATTCCTCTTCTTTCATCATCATCATCATCATCACAATCACCTTATTCTTCTTCTCCATTTCTTTATTCATTCTTTCCCTGCTGTCCTATATCAAGTTTGGTATCAGAGCAAAATTCTAACTGCAACCACAGGACTGCTGCTGCCATCAAAACTGCAATCCAAAGTAAAAAATCAAGTCACTTCCAAAGTCATCCTCTGCTGTAAATTTCTTCAATTACCAGAGCAATCTTTAATCCAAAAACCTTGAGCACACAAGTGACCACAGAAAGTTGACAGCAGCTGTTGAAAAAAATTATATGCAAGAAGATTTGATCACTGCAACTTTGGAATTCCACCGTATAGAGAATTCTTGTGACAACACTGGGAATCCATCACTGCATCCGAAAGTGCATGTGCAATCACGTGCTGTCTATTCATTTGCCAGTTGCTGCTGTTAGATTACCACTTTGCCTAAAAGCTTAAGTTGTTAGGCTGTGGGCCAACAATGTATATCAAGCTTTAACACTCCTTTGCACGTGCAGGCCGATAGCACGTGGAAAGATAAACACACGATAAATAACACCCATGATAGGAAACAATTTTTTTTTTTTTAAATACCACAACAAACGCCGGCAACAACACTAAAACCCACACGTGGAGAGATAAACACACAATAAATTTTTAAATACCACAGAATAAATGCAGGCGACAAGACTTGAACTGAGGACCTCCTGGTAACCAGCTCTGATACCATGTTTGATTTCCACTTTACCTAAGAGCTTATGCTTTTTGGTAAAGTGGTAATCTAACAGCTGCCCTATTGATTTTTTCATCCTTGCAGGAGTTGTCTTGCAGCATCGCGTATTCATTGACTTCTGGCCTGTCAGCCACGGGAATATCATTACAGATGACTCATTGCAGTGGTTCACGCTCTTCACCCCCTGGCAATGGGACTGAGGCATCCTTATCTTCTAACTAGTCTTTGCTGTTTTCTGCCAGACATGAGAAATTTACCATCATGCACAAAAAATTTACCCTTTCTTGCAATATTTTGACCAAAGCTTCGAGTAATTGGATACAGTACACTTGTTGGAGGAGAAATAGGTTATGAGAACAGCAAAATTGACATTTTGCTGCAATATTGGATGATTTTTCAAAGATATTCAGAGTTATCGTGAGAAGAACAAACAACATAGTGAAAACAACATAGAGAGACAGAGGGAGTGACCCAAAAAAAAAAAAAAAGAAACAAAAGAACAATAAAAAATGCTTTGCTTACTATTATCAAATTACAGCTAAGTCTTGTACTGACCATCGTCATTCAATGTTAGCTTTCAGAAACACCAGATTGGGAGTTCATGAGAGGAAAGCAGGGCCAGATTGCATTTTTGTTTGGCATTGATGATCACTGGGGTCCATTGTCAATGTTTGAAGAGGTAATTCCATAATTGATTCCTTTTTTTTTTTTTTTTAAAATGGTAATGTCATTTTTATTTTGAAATGCAGCAACTGCTTGTGGCAGATTATGATTTAATTCTAGCGTATGCTCATGGTCAAGTCAAGTTTTATAGGTGGCCGGGCAAATGCTCAATCTTTGCCCACAAAATCTCATTTTCCCATTTCTTCCTTTCCCTCCACGTCTATTTGCTCACTAGACAATATTTTTGGGAACCCTTTTTTTTGTCTGCTGGTATTGTTTAAACCTAATTTTCCTGTAGTGTTCTTGCTCAAGCCATCTGAAACCAAAATCCTGCTTTGTTGTTGGAAGATTTTGGGATTTAAAACTAGATAGGGATTATCTCAACTCATATTTTGCAATCACAGATTTCCAAGCAGGCCCCAGATATTTGCCTATCCATTGAAAAGGAAGGACACACCCATGCTTTCTGTTGCACAGAGGCTGGCTCCGTATGGGTTGCTCAGCATGTAGCCAGCTTGATCGAGACTCAAAAACTGGCTTCAACTCAGTAAAGCCAGATTCAACTCTTTCCCTTCTACCATTTGGTCCACAGATTTTCTTAAATAAATGGAAAAATGTTCAAATTACACAATAGCTTGGGAGCCTCGTAATGGTATATAGAGGTTGAGATGAAATGGGTTTGTTGTTATTTTTAATATTGTTAATTATGATACTAGTAATTGTAATTGTAATAGATGAGATCAGCAATAATGGTGTGTACTATTCTTCTACCAACAATATAAGTTTAAGCAGAAAAATCTAACTCCTGCCAACCAAACAACAAAGTCTTTGGCTAATGTTGAACAACTTCAGAATATCATCTCTAAAATTTTCCACTGGAAAACTGATTCTCGCACTTAATATCTGAACTCACACAGCACCATACACGGGGGAAGCCATAATTTTGTATTGCATTTGGTATGAAATGAAGAAGAAAAAAGTGGAGGAATATATATATATAAAATTGAACAAAAAGCTGAGGATGAAAATAGTAGTTGTGGAAATAGGCCTTCTCCACTCCTTTGTCAAAAGTAATCTACCTAAAGGAAAGGAAAATGGGTACAAAGAGACTTGTTCTCTAAAATTGAGTTGTGTATATATTCCATTTGACCAAACAAGGAGTGACAAATTTTCTACTTCTATGTCACACAGACGCACTTCTTATTTGTGCAAAACACATTAATCTCTCTTTGAGTAGATGGGGTGAGTTTGATTTTTCTTAGATGAATTTTTCCTTTTAAAAATAAAACTTGTGTGTAAGTTGTTCTAAACCCTTTCCAATAGCTTTTATAAGTTATTGATTTGATGTTTTAAAAGATAAAAAAAAAAAAAAAAAAAACTTATTTTCTATTAAGTTATTTCATTTCATGAGTGCGGTAAGAATGTTAGTTGAATATTATATAATTATTAATTACCAACACATTATTTATCTCTTTCGCTACATCTGCTTTTGTCTTTATTTATTTATTTATTTTTTGAACAATTTATGAGCTTATAGTTTGTCACATAATTAATGGTATGTTTTATTTTTTAATAACTTTTTCTCAAGAGGGGTTAAGCAATTTTTATAACATTAACTCATTTTCAAATGTTCCTTTTCATTAAACACTGAGGGTGGGGGACTAAGCCATCGACCTTCAAATATGGTGATTCTTATTTTGTAAGAAAGTGAAAAAGGAAAATAAAATGCCTAGAAATACATAATTAATATTTACCATTTTATAATTTTTAATTTAGTTACAACTATATATATTTTTTATTTTTTAATAGTATTTGACGTAAAGAAAACATAATAAAAAATAATGTTTCTTCTTATTTTCCTTTCATCAAAAGAAAGTTTTGATCCAATGCTCCTTTGGTTTTCTTTCTCTTCAAAGGCTGTTCAAATATTTTCGTAACCTTCTTTTTCGGGAAATATTTTCAAATTTTCTATCAGCATGACTAAGAACATAAAGCATAACTATAAATATATTCATATGACATGTGATCACTCACAATTAGTAAATACAATGATTATATTAAGATAATAAGGTTGTGGTTTATGGTCTATAATTTTTGTGGCTCAAAATAAGAACTTGTCATATGAATGTTTATGCAATGGATAGTTCTTTGCATCCTATGGCAGAGAGAGAATTTTCAACTAATTATAATTTGCCAGTACAAGTTTGGATCAATTTTCAACTGAAAAAAAGCAATTTTCTAGGTTTAACTTTTAAGGCTAATTTGATTGAGTAATCATTCTCTTGGAGCTGAAAGTTTCAACTAAAAATTACTTCAAAGAAACTGGTTTGGTCAAAATTAATTTTTAATCAAAAAATACTTTCTATTAGAATCATATAATTTAGCTTTTAAATAATTTTACACGATATAATTATTTTTATTCTAAACTTCTCCTAAATTTGGTAGCGTTTGTTTCATGAGTTAAGGTGTTTTTAAGAATGGTCTATATTAAATTGTATTAGACTAAATTGATTATAATAATTATCCTATCCCGTATTTGATATAGGACATGATAGGTACACAAATAAAATATTAATATTTTTCTTTTTAAATTTCATATATACAAGACGTTTTAAGCTGAACTAGGAGAAATGAGAGAGACCAACCAACTCTATCGTCTGCATAGAGATGAAGGAGCATACTCTTTAACTTATCATATCTTTTAGTTTTATTGAATCAAATATGAATTAACCTAAAAATAAATTCCTAACTCATTTACAAAAATGAATGTCCAACATTAAACTCACAAAAATAAATAATAAATAAATGCATTCATATAATACATTATAAATTTTAAAAATTCATTAAATTTAAATTAAAAATATAAATTTTAAGTTTGCATTAAACTAAGGATGAGGATGAGTAGTCAATTATTTTGGTAACATTGGTTGCCTAAAGATGAAGAATATCCATATCCATATATATATATATATATATATATATATATATATATATATATGTATATTATGTAGGGCATAGTAGGGTCCCTTAGTTGCTTGTTTTGTTATGCATTGTGGGTGGGGGGTGCCCCATTGCTTTGTCCCTTTATGCCTAATCACATCTTCCCACTTCCCTCCTAGATTTTCTTTTCTTTTTTGACAAAATATTTGTCACGAGAATATCATAAAAGTCTAAATTTATTATTGTGATTCGATTCCCATCAATAAGCACTCGTTTCAGATACCAATTGCTATGACAAGTAACTAGAACTTGAAACCACTTGTTGATGTTCGTGGATGCGCAACGGAAGCATACTCTCAAATCAAACAAACAACTAATGCAAATACTCAATAATGAACTATACGAACCTAACAATCATTCAACAATGATAAACAATGAAAGCAATAATCAAAATATAAGAAATTTACATGATTCGACAATTTGTCTACATCCACAGGAGCAACAACTTTTTTTTCATAATCAATGAAGAAGCTTATAAGCTTTTGAAGCTTAATCTATTTTAAGGTTACATAATAATATTTATATAACAATCTAATGCGTGCAGAAGACTTATAGCTGATTTAAAACACTTTTGTAGCAATTTCTCTAAGGAAATACCTTCGATTAGTCCAATCTACTGATCTCGTATTCAAAAATCTATAACCTGCGCCGACTGAAACTGTCGACGGTTTGGAGTAGAATGAAACACCTTGCAACTACTGTCTAAAACCGTCGACGGTTTGCCCTCCATGGCTGCACCTTACTTCTCTCCCTTTGTCCCTCGCGTCACGATACTTCCTCCGATACATGCGTTTCATTCAAAATATAAGTCACATCCCCAACATGTATTAAAAGGATATAAATCTTATCTTACATTTTGTAAAATGATAATATTTTTTTTGAAGAGAATAAGTGTCTCAAATATCAAATGTTAGGACAAGTTTGTAATATTTTTAAATCATAAATAAGGTTTGTGGAGTTTTTGAAATCTCTTAAAAGATTTCTGTCTTTTTGCCAAACTTCAAGAAATGCCACTTTATTTTATTTTTTTAAAAAATAAATATTGAAAAATAAAAACATAAAAAACAAAAAAAAAATTTAATTATTTTTCTTAGGAAAGGGGTTGCTTTCAACACCTAATGCTTCCAAAGGTTTACATAACCACCTCATGTTTCCATGATTAGAGCTCTTGATTAGGACAAAAGAAAAGTAATGTGTACCTTATACCCTTTTGTCTTTACATATCAAATCTATCTGTTAACCTAATAACTAATATCCATCTATCCATCTGTTGCCATTTTTCACCATGCATATTAAAATGGCATGGGTCCATGGATCTGCAAATTCATCAACTGGTTCAATCCTCTCTGTTATTTTTATATTTTAATGCATACCCTAGATTATACCTACTGTCATCTCAGTGAGCATTTTTTTTTTTTTAATATTGTGAGTCATTAAGCCCTCGTGCAATCATCATTTTTTAAATACCATGTTGCAGTTACGTCGTACGACCTGTTGTGGCAGAGTCTTTGATGCTCTGATTTTTTTGATCTATGAAATCTTCCGAAGCATTGAGCGGTCGAGATTAGCCTTTCATTTTTTCAAAAATCACAGCCCAGTGACGGTAGCTGATAGGGCCTCCATTGCCGGATTTATAGAGGGCCGCCCCACCCCAGCAGTCAAATTGAACGCTTAACCCCAAGTACCAAGCTCTCCCTCTCTCTCTCTCTCTCTCTGAGATGTCCACCGGCGGGAGGAAGTTCCGCCTGAGCAATGTCAGCGTCAGCTTAGGCTGCCGCTGCCGGAGGTCGAAACTCTCCGACATATTTCAACCAAAGCCGAAATCCAAAAACCCTAGTCTCCAAAACCCCCATCTCTACCGTTCTTCCTCCAGCTCCTGGTACAAGAGCAGTCTCTCCACCGACGACGAGGACGACACCACCCCAGCCGACGGCGACGGGGGCGGCGGCGGCGCCGCGCGCTCTCTGAAATCCGATTCCTGGTCGCAGTGTTCGGACGCCGAGCCCTATGGGAAGGCGGGGTCCAGGGCCGTGAAGGGCTTCGGCAGGGTCGGCGGCGAGAGCCTGGCCGTCGAGAAGGAATCCGACGACCCCTACCTGGATTTCCGGCAGTCGATGCTGCAGATGATTCTGGAGAAGGAAATCTACTCGAAGGAGGATCTGCGGGAGCTTCTGAATTGCTTCTTGCAGCTGAACTCTCCGTACTACCATGGAATCATCGTTCGAGCTTTCACGGAGATCTGGAATGGGGTGTTCTCGGCGAGGTCGTCTTCTCCGACTCCAAGACCGAAACAGAATTCCCTGCGCAGGTCACGTGAGTTCTAACAGCCTCACGTGCAGTATTAACCGTAGCGCGTGGTTTCAGTAACAAATAGGTATATACATGTTTGCGATCCACGGTCCAGAATGTGTTGTGCACACTCACTCCATCCTAATATTTAAGTCATGCTTGGAAGTGTCAATAACAACATTTTTGGGGTACGACTGTAACAGTAGGTTAGGAAGAAATTATTAGGTTAGATGATTTGGGTATTTTGGTTGATGGTAATTGTAGGGTCGGGTCGGGTCGGGTCAGGTCGAATTATGAATGAGTGTTCGAGTTTCAACCTTTCATATAATATGCATAATTGCAACAAAATGTGCAATAAAATGCGCCAAGGGTTGAGATTCGCACACTCATACTTTTGTATTCCTTCTAATACTTAATGATAACTTTTTATTCAATATTTCTAACTTGTAATTTTATTTTTTTTTTATTTTATTTTTTTTGGAATGGTCGAATGCAAAATTATTTTGGGATCAATATTAGCAATGTATTTTCATTGAATGATAAATTTAATCCAATTATAAATTATAAGGTAATTGAACCAACAAAAGGAGACTATTAAATTTAAAATATTCAATATTTTATATTCGGCCGAATAAATTATAAAAATAATTATGAATTATAAATGTAACATAGATAAATAAAATAGAATAGAGTGAAATAATAAGTGAGTCCTTAAAATTTTAATTAAAATTTATTTTAGTCCAGATACTTTTAAATTTGTACAAGGACTTTACTTATCAATTTTGTTCAATTAAAATTTTCATCTAAACTAATTTAATGATTATGAATTACAGAGTTGAAATCAATGGAAAACCTTTGTGTTCTTGTGGTTAGCTTGTAAGAAATATTTATATTATTTTATAAATATTCCCTTATAAGTGATTCATATTTTACGTTTATTTTATGGTTCCAATAACCACATTAAGTGATAATTGAGATTATTTACATTCCACATTAAGTGCACTTGGTGGTTATTTATCCAATGAGTGCATGAATTAATAGTCTTATTAGTGTAAAGTTACAAACTCTTCATATTTGTTCTTTGATGGATGAAACTACTGAGGGAGCTCAAAAGTCATAAGAGTTATGTGAAGGGTCCCTAGTCTTGCCTATAAAAGGGCCTGTGTATTCCATCAATCTATCCCATCAAGTTTAAGGTAAAGACTAGAAGACATTTCATAAAATTATAGTTCTCTTTTCTAGAAATTGAAGTAACTCTTAGTAGTGTATTTACAAGTTAAGCACAATGGGCGGAGGTACAAATTTTTCGCTGCTCATGCTTTTAACATATTATTCTGTTTGATATTCTTTTATTTGGTATCAGAGTTAAGTCTCTTAGCTTATGCTTGATTAGTAGTATTGACTATTTGGAGTTGTTTTGGGTCTAAAGTTTTTTCACCCAAGAATTCCTAATCAATCTTGGAAGTCAATATAAATGTCATGGGGATTGATTTAAAATTTCAGGAGTAACCATAGCATCCCAATTAAGCAAATCAATTTAAAAGTTTGTGCCACAATATGGTTATTGATATTTAAAAATTGTAATTCAGTTATGAAGTTAGTGATCCGGCCGACCCTTTAGGGTAGTTGTTGATTTTATAATTTAGTTAGCATGAGAAAGTAAATTTATCAATGAGGTGAGGTTACCTTAATGCCCTTAGGATAATGGGTAACTCTTTGTTATATTGATTAAAATTTTTTTGTCTTACTAGTAAATTCATTCGTTTTGCAACCTTGGCCCATAAGAAGGTGAAGTTTACTATATAAAGTTTTAATATTTCATTTAATAGCATTAAGGTTTTACAATTTTTTCTTTAGTTAATAGTGCACAACATATTTCAATGCTTGAAAATAATAATTTTTCTAACTAGAAGGTTTCCCTTATGTTTACTCTTGGGTACATGGATTTCGATTATGTACTTCGAGAAGTAAAACCACCTACCCCTAAAGATGGTGATGCACAAAAAGCCTTTGATAAGCATGCATGATGGGAGCAAAACAATCATTTAAGTCTAATGCTTATAAAGTCCCGTATGGGAAAGAACAATATAAATGCAATTGGCAAGCATGAACATGTTAAAGATTTTTTGAAGGCAATTGAAGATCAGTTTGTCAGTTCTGACAAAGCTCTTGCTAGTACCCTAATTGTAGGGAATCGAACCTAGAAAATAAAAGAAAAATTAATAAAAGAAAGGAGAAATAGATAAAAAGAAAAGAAAAGAAAAGAAAAAGAAGGAAAAGAGGTTTGAAATAGGCTAAACCGTCGACGGTTTCAGGAGGCTCAGGAAAAACCATCGATGGTTACAACTATCAAGAGCGTGTATATAGGACCACAGGGCCAAACCGTCAATGGTTTCAGGAAAACTGTTGACAGTTTCTTACGGGCCAGTTTCCCTATAAATAGAATTGAACTCAATTTTTTTTAGAAAAGTTCTCTCTTCTCTCTCTCAAGCTAGGGTTTCGGTTTTTCTTTTTTCTCTCTCTCATCCCTCATGTGTCTCTCTCTCCTCTCTCGGCTTGCCGACTCACTTCCCGTGGCGAGTTTGAAAAGTTAGGGTTTCCGTCTTCCGAGTATAATAGACATATTTTCAGGAACAGGTAAGGTGAATAGATTATGTCAGTTTTTTATTAAATTTGTACCGATTAAACAAAAGTGTAAGATTTTAGGGTTAAAATAAGGGATTTTCTGAACGATTTGAATGGTTGAAATTATTAGTTTGAGTTATTAAACATGTTTTGTAAAGGATTAAAGTGAATAGGGTTGATCATCTCCATTCTCTTTTAAATATGAATTCTTAGGTTATTATAAACTGCGGAGATGATCATATCCTTATTTTCAAGAATAATATATTCAAGCATATTATGGTATATTTTTTATAAGCAGTATATTACAGTATGGTTAACACTTAAATCGTGTGACATGAGATTAATTCTTCATAATAAGCCTGTTGTGATTACTGTGGTGGATAAACTTATATGTTTGGGTGATGTGTGGTTATTCGTGTATTTCGCAATATAACGTTGGCAGGCCTGAGGAGTTTGATATATTGTCCTTGATATAAATCACAATGTAATGTAGGCAAGATATGAGGAATTCGTTATATTGTCATTTATATTAATGGGGTAAAACGTTGACAGGCCTGAGGAGTTCGTTTTACTAATTTACTATGAATAGGTCATTGTGAAAGTGTAATAGTGGATGTCTGTTGTGAAGTACATATTGAGAATGATGAGGAGGGATGCTTAGTACATAAAGGGAACGATGGGGAAGGATGACCTGAGAGCCACGGGAAGTGAAGTGTTTGTGCATTAGCCTTTGTGGGTGTGAGTACATGTATATGAATTAAATGTATTGTGATTGTAGATGTGTTAGGGTATTACGCATAGTACGTGTATGCAAATTTTTGTGGTATGATTGATGATGTATGTGTGAGAATAGTTATGAGTGTCCTTACAGTTGTAGTTGATTAACAAACGGTTATGTTTTGTATCCACTAAAATAGTCACACACTGATAATAATCTATTCCATCTTATTGAGAAGTGTCTCACCCCATTATGCAACTCATTTTTCAGGACCTTTTGGTGATTGAGTTTAGCCTGCTTCAGGGCGGGGTTGGATAGTTTAGAATAGTGTGAGTGGTTGTAAGAACTTGAAGTATTTAAGTTTATGTTTTAAATTCCTGGTTATGTAATGTGGTTGAATGGATACACCTTTTTGGATGCATAGTAGTACTCTGGTATTTTATTTGAGAATGTTTAATCATTTTTTGCTGCTTGGATGATATTTATGGTATCAGAGATTTGTGAATGGAATACAAACACCCCAGGCCCCACTCTCGGGTTTGGGGCATCACATTAATGAAAAAATTTACTAGAAAATTTTTTGACAACTCTAAAAGTGTTCGTGATTACATCATGGAGATGAGAGACTTAGCGGCTGGATTAAAATCCTTAAAGATAGAGATTGAGGAACCATTTTTGGTTCACTTCATTCTGAACTCTCTTCCACTAGAGTATGAACATTTCAAAATTTCATACAATATTCACAAAGAAAATTGGACAATAACGAAACTCATGACCATGTGTGTTCAAGAGGGAGAGAGATTGCAAACCAGAAAGTGCTCACTTGGTGGCTTAAAATCAAAAACCAAAAAGGGCAAATTTGACCAAGGCAATAAGAAGAAAAATTTGTCAATAAAGAAAAATGACGATAAGACACTTAAATGTTTCTTTTGTCGCAATAAGGGTCATATGAAGGATTGCCTGAAATACAAGAAATGGTTAGAAAAGAAAGGTAAACTCCTATATCTTGTATGTTATGAATCTTTTTTTTTTTTTTTGTAGAAGCTCCTAAAAATTCTTGGTGGATTGATTCTGGTTCTACAATCCATATTGTTAATACCATGCAGGGATTTCTCAACCTAAGATAGCCAATATAAAATGAGCGATTTGTCTATTCAAGAAACAAAGGACAATCCTTGGTCGTGGGTGTTAGGAAATTTAGAATAATTTTGCGATCAGGATTTGTTTAAGGTTTAAATAATGTATTTTATATACTAGAATTTTCAAGAAACTTGATTTCTATTTCGAGGTTAGCTGTAATGGGTTATGGTTTCTTATTTGAAAATTTTGTTACTATACTTAAAAATAAAGTTCCTATTGGTACTGGAATTTTAGTTGAAAATCTTTTCAAGCTTGACTTAAATCCTGATTTTGAGCAAAATTATTTATGTTTGAATGTTACTGCTAGTATTAAAAGGAACCTTTTAGATGAAAGTTCCTATTTATTATGGCATAAGAGATTGGGACATATCTCTTTAGAGAGGATTAAGAGATTAGTAAATGAAGGAATCCTAAAAAAATCTTGATTTTACTGATTATGAGACTTGTGTGAACTGCATAAAGGGCAAGCTGACCAACAAGAGATCTAAAGTTTCAAGAAGGAGCTTAGACATTCTTGAACTCATACATATGGATATCTGTGGACCATTCTCCACTCCTTGCCTAAATGGTCAGAGATTTTTTATTTTGTTTATTGATGACTATTCTAGGTTTATGTATCTCTATCTTCTGAATGAAAAATCTGAAGCACTAGATGCTTTCAAGACTTATAAGACAGAATTAGAGAAACAAAGGGAAAATAAAATCAAGGTCATAAGATCTGACAGGGGAGGAGAATATTATGGTAGGTACACAGAAAATGGACAAATGACTGGTCCATTTGCGCAATTCCTTGAGCAAGAAGGTATTGTTGCTCAATACAGTATGCCAGGCACACCTAAACAAAATGGTGTATCTGAAAGAAGGAATCACACCCTTATGGACATGGTAAGGAGCATGATTGCTCATTCCAGTTTATCACTAACCATGTGGAGTGAAGCGCTAAAAGCTGCTGTGTATATTTTAAATCATGTTCCATCCAAGGCTGTTCCCAAGACACCTTTTGAAAATTGGTATGGATGGAAACCTAGTTTGAATCATACACACATATGGGATTGTCCTGTTGAGGTGAGGATTTATAATCCTCATATAAAGAAACTTGATCCTAGGAAAATCAATGAGTTTTTCATTGGGTATGTGCTAAACTCTAAAGGTTTTTGGTTTTATTGTCCATCTCATAGTCCAAGAATAGTTGAAGTAAGAAATGCAAGGTTTCTTGAGGATTGTGAACCTTGTGAAAGTGATCTTTCTCGAACTATTAAGTTCGAAGAGACACGTAAACACACTGTTGGGGGTCATTTGGTTGAATTGAGTCAAAATCAACCGCAAGGTCATCAAGAACAACCATTGCCAAGACATAATGTAACGCCCCAAACGCGAAAGTGGGACCCAGGGTGTTATGAGTTCCATTCACCTATCTCTAATACCACAATTCCATGCACGCAGCGAAAATAATAAACCATCCTCGAATAAAATACTAGAATAATGTACTAATACAATAAAAAAGGGTATCTCCATTCGACCATATTACATAACTAGAACTTTAAAACATAAACATAATACTTCAGAGTTCTACAATCACTCACACAACACTATACTATCAAGCTCTGTCCTGGAGCTGGCTAAGCTCGATCACCAAGAGGTCCTGAAAAATGAGTTGTATGTTGTGGTGAGACACTTCTTAGTAAAACGGAATAAATTATCATCAGTGTGTGGCAACATGAGTATTGAGGTATAAAATACATTTAATACTTTGCTTTAAATAAACTTTCACATGCAAGTTATAAATCACACCTATATAAGTACTATAAACTGTAAGCTATTAATACTTTGCAACTATAATCTATAAACTGTAAATACTTTGATATACTCTGCTATCAATAACTTTCACTTGTAAACTGTACTCATATCTATATAATTAACTATATACTTTGATCCAATTAAATCTACAATTATGAATAGAAGAACTCTCTCCCGAATGAATAAAAGACATGCTTCCCCCCATGATGGGTTATGCGGCCCATAGGCTGGACTTAGTCCTGACTAGCCTACCATCAGGTTAAGTCAACTATACTGTACATCTGCTAGTACGAATGACCATCCCATAACTGGTCTAGACTTCAGGTAGGAACTCTACATTTCACTGGCCCAATCGACTCTTCAATACCAACACACTCTCTCTCTCAGAGACGCGTGGTTGCACGAAGCTCTTCATTACTGTAACTACGGTACCGAGCGTTCTATGGTCAATCGAAGTTCTTAAACCATACTTTGCAATTTAATAAAACTACCTGTGGTCTATACACCATTATAAACAATTACTATATATGCATTCTTTTTAACCATTCCAGAAAATAATATGACACCAACACAATTCCAGTATACCGTTATATCAAACTATAAACTCATAATTTTAATTAAACAATAAACTCTTCCTCATGCCAAACGATTTGAGTGTTTCTCATAATTATATAAACTACTGGAAAATTGGTCATTTTATACTCAATATCTGTTTTACTGAAAACACAGGTTTAATCATCTCCACAATTTATCTAACTCAAAATATGTATTTAAAGGAAAAACGGAGATAACCAACCCTACTCACTTTAATTCTTTACAAAATACGCATAATGAACCAAACCAATAATTTTAACTAGTTAAATCATTTAGAAAATCCACTGCAATAATTCAAAAATCAAATACTTTAATTCAATCAGTTAAATTTTGAAATACAATTATTATAAAATTCCTAAGTTCACAAAAGCCAGTTTAATCAACTCATAATAATAATAATCCAAAATTCAATTTTCATATGCCAAAATATTCATAGAAACATGTATATAATTCCTATAATCTCATATTACAATTTAATTGGTTAATTTATAAAAATTCCTGACATAATCTATTCCCCTTACTTTAACCTTGAAGTGGTGGTTAGGATCCCCAAATAACGATTCCACTCCGGTTAACTTGTTAAGGATTGTCTCTAGGACCTCGTAGTGGTGTTCATTTTTTTATTCGACTTACAGACAGAGAGAAAATCTATAGAGAGAAAGTAAGCTTGAGGAGAAAGAGAGAGAGAGAGTCAATTCGCAGGGGGGGATTTAGAATTGGGTTTGAAATCTTTGTTTGGAAGATTCAATACCTTACATAAATATCTAATAATATAATATTATTTTATAAATATCTTACTTTTATATTTTTGTTATATATATATATATATCCTATCATCTAATTCACATGAATTATACTATATATTTTATTACCTTATTTAATTAATCCCCTATTAAATTAATTAATTAATCAATTAATATTTTTTTTTTCTTTTCTTGAGTTGGGTTACTACACATAATGTTCACGAAGAAGAGGTTCAACCCGTAATAAGTAAATTGTTACAATCAGATTCTACTGAATCATTACCTAATGAGGAAGTAGTAGTTAGGAAATCCTCAAGAATAAGGAAACATGCAAGTTCAGATGACTATGTTGTATACTTGATGGAGTTTGATTTTGATGTTAGACCTAAAAAAGATCCAATCACGTTTTCACAAGCCATGAGTGCAAATAAATCTACACTGTGGCTAGATGCCATGAAAGAAGAGTTGGAATCCATGTATAAGAACCAAGTTTGGGATCTCGTCAAATTATTAGAAGGGAAGGCAACTATCGGCTATAAATGGGTCTTTAAGACCAAGCGCGATACTTCTGGTAATGTCAAATGATATAAGGCTAGATTGGTTGCTAAGGGTTTCACTAAAAATGAAGGCATTGATTGTCATGAAGAAGGATTCATTTAGGATAATCATGGCTTTGGTAGCTCATTTTGATTTAGAGTTACACCAAATAGATGTGAAAATGACATTCCTTAATGGGAATCTTGATGAAGAAGTATATATGAGGCAGCTTGAGGGTTTTAGTGATGATAGTCATAAAGTTTGCAAGCTAAAGAAGTCAATCTATAGTTTGAAACAGGCTCCCCCCAATGGTATTTAAAGTTTCAAGAGGTTATCATCTCGTTTGATTTTGATGAGAACATTGTGGATCAATGTATATACCTTAAGGAGAGTGGGAGTAAGTTCATTTTCTTGGTCCTATATGTAGATGAAATTCTACTTGCAAGTAATGATTTGGGTTTGCTATATAAGACTAAGCAGTTTCTCTCTCGAAATTTTGAAATGAAGGATTTTGGTGAAGCTTCTTATGTCATTGGCATAAAGATTCACAGAGATAGACAACAAAGAATTTTGGGTTTGTCTCAAAAGGCTTATATTGAAAAGGTTTTAGAGAGGTTTTGTTGTGATATGGATGAGATAAATATGAAGCACAATGGAATAAATACAACAAGTAAATGAAACACAACCATAAAATGATAAATAACAAGAACAACAATAAGATTTACGTGGTTCGGAAAAGGCTACATCCACGGAAGCAATGACACAAGAATTTCACTAAGGAAATCTCAAAGTACACAATACACTTCTCAAATGATCACTCTTCCTCAATACATGCACATAATGACATATATAATAGTGTTTCAGAAGTTTCCTTCCAATTACCCAACCACCCCAACATTCAAATTCAAAATTCAAAAAACTGCTCACAGCCTAGGTGCACTCGTCGATGAGTACATGGGATTCATCGACAATCCAGAGAAGACCACTCGTCGACGAGAATAGGGCATTCATTGACGAGCCCATTTTCTGCTATTGGTATCTCCAAAACTCTGAAATTTTTTTGCTCTCGGGATCTACTCGTCGACGAGCATAGGGCACTCATCGATGAGTCCCTATTGTGTTGCCCCTTTATGTTTTCCTTCCTTCTTTGTTTATGAAATACAAAGTTTAAGAACCAACACCATAAACAACAATCTCCACCTTGGCAATTATATGCCCCTTAGGAGAATCCTGAAAAACATATCTAACTGCTCCACCTCGAACTTGAACCGCTCGGTTAGGTTTGTCTCCCTTCTATCAATCGAAGACATGGAGTAAGTCCAAGAAATGCTTGAACTTCTTTGAAGTAACTGATTTCGTCAGAATATCTGCTACATTTTCAGATGTGTGAAATTTCTCCAACACAAGCTCACCTGAAGCAATCAATTCCCGAACTTTGTTGAACCTCACATCAATATGCTTGGTTCTAGCATGGTATATATGATTCTTCACCAAGTAAATGGTACTTTGACCATCACAATGCAGCACCACTCCATCTTACTGTAATCCCAGCTCTCTAACTAAACCGGTAAGTCATAAAACTTCCTTTGAAGCTTTGGTAACTGCCATATATATTTCGCCTCAGTCGTGGATAATGCTAACAGAGACTGTACCATAGATCTCCAACATAACGGTCCTCCTATAAGGTAAACACATATCCCATTGTAGACCTTCTGTCATTTATATATCTAGCACTATCAGTATGTACAAACCTCATAACTAAAGGACAACCCTGTTGCTTGCCGAACATGATGCCATATCCAGATGTACCCCGTAAGTATCTGAGTATCTATTTGACGGCTTCCCAATGCTGCTTTCCTGGATTAAAGAGAAACTTATTTACCATGCTCACCACATGATCCAAATCTGGCCTCGTACACACAATGACATACATTAAACTCCCCATAACACTAGCATAGGGGACCTTTGACATGTCCCAGATTTCCTCATTTGTACTTGGGAAATCTACAGTAGACAACTTGAAATGATTCGCTAAAGATGTATATACAGATCTTGCATCAGTCATGCTAAACCTCTCCAACACCTTATGCACATAGCCTCCCCGAGATAGCCATAATCTCCCTACAGTTCTATCACAACGAATCTCCATCCCAAGTATTTTCTTGGCCGAGCCAAGATCCTTTATGTCAAATTCCTTATACAATAGGTCTTTTAACTAATTCACCTCATTTAAATCTTTTGCAGCTATCAACATATCATCGACATACAATAACAAGAATAAGAGAACCATCCTCAAGCTTGTTCACATATACACAATAGCCATACTCACACCTTTTGTATCCAATCTTGATCATGTAAGAATCGAACCGTTTATACCATGGACTTGTAGACTGTTTCAGCCCATAAAGAGATTTCTTCGACCTGCAAACAAAATTTTCTTTTCCCGATTCAATGAATCCCTCTGGCTGTACCATGTAGATTTGTTCCTCCAAGTCACCGTGAAGAAACGCCGTCTTCATGTCCATTTGTTACAAATGAAGATCATAATGGACTACCAACCCCAACACAATTCTGATAGAAGTAGTCGGACCACTAGAGAAAAGATCTCATCATAATCTATCCGCTTCTTCTGTGAGTATCCTTTTGCCACCAACCGTGCCTTGAACTTCTCTCCTTCCTTTTCTGAAATTGCTTCCTTTTTTATATACTCATTTGCAACCTATCGGTCTCTTCCCATCTAGAAGCTCCACCAAATCCCCAATTTGGTTCTTATGTAGTGATTCCATCCCCTCAAACATCGCACCCATCCACCTATCTTTTTCCTGGTCGTGCATTGCCTCTTGAAATGTAGTTGGATCGTTACAACTAGTAAGGAGAGCATAAAATACTAACTCTTAAAATCCATACCTTGGTGGTGGTCTGATAGTGCGTTTAGATCTCCGTATAGGAAGATTGTCAACTTGCTGATTTCTTGAGCTAAAGCTCCCTACAACCATAGGACAATTATCATTGTTGTTGCCCTGAGCTTCCAACTCCGCCTGCACAATATGTTCATCACCGCCCCAGCTTTCTGGCTCCTTTTTCTGTTCATCACACTCTTGAGTACGCTTCACTATAACCTTCTCATCAAATATTACATCCCTGCTAATCACCGCCTCGTTTGGCACTGGGTCCCATAGCTTGTACCCCTTCACACTCTCTGGATATCCCAAAAAGATGCAACGACAAGACTTTGGGTCAAACTTAGACCTCTTCTCACTAGATACGTGAACATAGGCTGGACACCCAAATACCTTCAATTTGGAGTAGTCTACTGCATTTCCCGTCCAAACCTCTTTTGCCCTCTACCCTCTAGTGATTCCCTTGGTGATCGGTTTATCATAAAACAAATCATACTCACTGTCTCGGCCTAGAAGTTCTTCGGTAGCCCTGCATTTAACCCGAGACATTGAGCTCTTTCATAAAGAGTCCGATT
Organism: Malania oleifera; assembly: GCF_029873635.1. Classification (NCBI taxonomy): domain Eukaryota; kingdom Viridiplantae; phylum Streptophyta; class Magnoliopsida; order Santalales; family Ximeniaceae; genus Malania; species Malania oleifera. The sequence goes on from NC_080417.1 coordinate 118,524,060, forward strand.
CATCCGTTCTGCCACACCATTTTGCTAAGGTGTACGATGAACTGTAAAATATCTCTTGATGTCCTGCTCTACCAAAAACTCCATAAACTGAGAATCAACGTACTCAGTCCCATTATCTGACCTTAAGTATTTGATTCTCCTCCTTGTCAGATTTTCTACTTCAGCCTTCCAAATCTTATACTTGGCAAACGTATCTGATTTGTGACGCATGAAGTAAACCCAGACCTTCCGTGAGTAATCATTAATGAAACTCATATAATACACATGTCCACCATTTGATGCAACTTTAACCAGACGCCAAACATCTGAATACACATAATCAAGAATACCCTTTGTTTTGTGTATAGTTGACCTGAACCTTGCCCTGTTCTATTTTCCAAGAACACAAATCTTGCAAAATTCTAGTTGGCATGATTTCAAGCCTTCAACAATTTTATTTTGTGTAGTTCTTTCATGCCATGTTCCCCCATATACCCAAGGCACATATGCCACAAGATAGTCACATTTGATTCAGCATCTATGGCTATAGCTCCACCTACAACGGTAGTTCCCTACCATGTGTAGATATTTCCATCCAATTTCTACCCTTTCATTACAATCAGATTACCTTTCCATATGGTCAGAACTCCATCTTTGGACTTCTAATTAAAGCCATTACAATCAAAAGTACCAAGTGATATCAAACTCTTCCTCAACTCTGGCATATGTCTCACATTACACAACATTCTTACAGCACCATCAAACATTTTATCTTTACATTTCCTATGCCAATGATCTTGCAAAAAGCATCATTACCCATAAGAACTGATCCAGAATTTACTAACTTGTTAGTGCTGAACCACTCCTTGTTAGGAGTCATGTGATAAGAACATGTCGAGTCAAGTATCCAAGAGTTTGTTAGATTTTTCGACCCCGCTGAAACTGATAGAGCATCTCCATCACTACTTGCTATACCTCATTCTTGAACAACATTCATAGATTTTGAAGTACCCTCATGTTTCTCATAATTTCCCTTCTTCCAATTCGGACACTACAGTTTCACATGCCCCTTTTTATCGTATTTATAATACTAGATTTCTTTCTTTTTCTTGGATTGATTTTGGGATTTATGACTTGATCCATGTTTGGATTTCCCCTTGCCTCGCTCATTATTACCCTTTACCACAAGTCCTTCTCCTTCATCACATATTTTCAATCTTTGATGAAAATTTAGCAAGACACTTGTTACCTCTTCAAGATCAAGAGTTTCTTTTCCCCACGTAAGAGTGGTCACAAGATTTTCATAGGAATGAGTCGAGGGCAAAGAGTTTAACAACATCAAAACTTTGTCATCCTCATCAAACTTAACATCAACTCTCATCAAATCACTAATAATTTGATTGAAGGCTTTAATATGTTGATCTAAGTTTGATCCTTCAACCATATTAAGCCAATACAAACGTTGCTTAAGAAAAAAGTTTATTATTGAGAGCTTTAGACATGTACCGGCTCTCTAACTTTTGCCATATAGCCGTTGGAGAATCCTCCTCCATCGCCTGATAGAGTACTTCGTCGGCCAAACACAAGCGAATTGTAGAAGCGGCCTTTGCTTGCGATTCTCCCTATGTTGCCACCTCCATTCCATCCGATTGAACACCAAGTACATCCTTTCCCATTCCTTGTACAAAAATGCCTTTCACTCTCTGCTGCCATAAAACAAAGTTCCCGGTTCCATCAAATTTGACGGTGTCAAATCTTGCAGAAGACGATCCCGATGCTACAACAACAATCGCTCTGATACCAATTTGTTGTGAAATGGATGGGATAAATACAAAGCATAGCGGAATAGGTTTGGTATGAAAAACTGCAAGTCCTTAGTAGCTCCCATAGTCAAAGGGGATAAACTTCGAAAATACTAGTCACCCCAACATGCATTGGAAATGGAGCAGATGAAAGACATTCCTTATGCATCTGTTGTGGGAAGTTTAATGTATGCTCAGGTTTGCACTAGACTTGACATAAGCTTTGCCATTGGATTATTGGGTCGCTACTAGAGTAACCCAGGATTCCAACATTAGGTAGCTGCAAAGAAGGTGATGCTATATTTGCAAGGAACCAAGGATTACATGTTGACTTACAGACACACTGATTTTTTGGAAGTAATCGGGTATTCAAATTTTGATTTTTCCGGTTGTGTAGACAGCAAAAAGTCAACCTTTGGATATATCTTTCTTCTTGCTGAGGGAGCTATATCCTAGAGGAGTGTGAAACAAAAAATTATTGCTATGTCTACTATGGAGGCAGAATTTATAGCCTGCTATGAAGCATCAACACAAACCTTATGGTTAAAGAATTTTATCAATGGTCTCAAAATTGTTGATTCTATTGAAAGACCGATAAAGATTCTCTGTGATAATTTTGCTGTAGTGTTGTTTTCTAAAAACAATAAAAGTGGAAGCAGAAGCAAGCATATCAACATAAAGTATCTTAGTGTGAGAAAGTATATCAAGAAAAAATTGGTTATAGTTGAACACACCACCACATACTTGATGATTGTGGATCCAATGACCAAAAGTTTACCGGCTATGCATTTTAAGGGTCATGTGGATAATATGCGTCTTTGTGGCATTTAGTTTTTTCTTTTCTTGTACTTGTTGACATTTTGTCACACAGAGAGTTATTTTGATGAATTATTCAGTATTATGCGTATAAAGATAAATTCATCATATCCATTGGGATATTGAGGTTGGACCCGAATGACATTGATCATTCATAAAGCTTTTCCTAAAGTACTTATGAAGTATTATGCATTGTAACACATAGAAGGGAATGCTTGATAAATAAAGCGCTACCGCTATGGTTCCTTGTGTAGCATGACTTAAGTGAGTGGGAGCAATCACAATAAAGATTATGTGCATGCAATTAATGTTATATCATGACTCATTCAGATAAAGAATCTGTGTTATGTGAACCAAGTGGGAGAATGTAAGAAATATTTATATTATTTTATAAATATTCCCGTAAAGTACGTGATTCACATTTCACATTTATTTTATGGTTCCAATAACCACATTAAGTGATAGTTGTGATTCTTTACATTTCACATTATGTGGATTTGGTGGTTATTTATCCAATGAGTGCATGAATTAATAATCTTATTAGTGATAAATTTGCAAACTCTTCATATTTGTTCCTTGATGGATGGAACTAATGAGGGAACTCAAAAGTCATACGAGTTATGTGAAGGGTCCCTAGTCTTGCCTATAAAAGGGTTTGTGTATTCCATCAATCTATCCTATCAAGTCTAAGGTAAAGACTAGAAGACACTTCATAAAATTATAGTTCTCTTTTCTAGAGATTAAAGTCTTCTTTTTTGGAATACGCACCGGGTATCCACACGTCCGTTTTATGGTCCACGTGACTAATCCTGCGCGCCTTGAAGTTGACCCCACAATTCCAAAGGGAGGGTAAATTCAGGAGTCCAGGGGCGGAAATGTGCCCGGGAGGGTTTGAACACCAAACTTCCTAAAAGGCACTCTCTCAGCCTGCACTACTACTTGAACCACATTCTGGGGGTAGATTGAATTACTTCTTAGTAGTATATTTATAAGTCAAGTACAATGAACAGAGGTACAAATTTTTTCCACTACTCATATTTTTAACATATTATTCTGTATGATATTCTTTCTTAGCTAACTCATTGGGGGTCCAATATTATTAATTAAGACCAAAGTATATAATGTTTTAGAATTATTTTATACTAATTATACCCTTGAAGTCGTAATTTCTTCATATATCATGAACAAAAATTCTTGAGATTTTTTTTTTCCAGTGCTAGGCTTATTACGGATAATAGGATTTAACTTGTAAGATAATTCAATATTTAATATATGTAAGCAGTTTTTTTTTAGATTCATAGATATTTTAAAATTTAATTAGGATGACAAAAACACTTGCATGAAATCAATAAGCACAAGTTATTCATTATAATAATTTAAAAAAATTCAAATATATTTTGATTAATAATATAAGGACCGATTTATGATTTCACTTAATAAAATAAAATAAATAAAAGTAGTTAGAATTTTATAAGTCCTATATTCTTCACTTTGTGTAAGAGAAAAATCTTAGAGAGGTAAAACATATTGATAAATGAATTTCTAGAATCTAGTATTATAGTTAATTTCTCAGTCTTGCAAGCCCAATGAAAAAAATTTATGGAAAATGTTTGGAATAATAGTTAGGCTCCACTTGAATTAAAAATTTTGCATAAAGAAAGAGGAAAAAAATAATTTTATATTTGTTACACTTTCTCCATCAATAATCTTAAAAATAAAATTTTTTATAGTTTGATTGAAAATCTTAAAAATTCAAATGTCAACAATATGTGATACTAAATATTTATTTATTGATTTAGTATATATATACTCACTTTTTTTTATAACCAAATATAAAAAAATAGATTATGTATATTTTAATATTTTTCAAATTCCAAACCGGATGTTAAGTTCTATTTAGGTCAAGAAATTTATTTGATAAAATTAAAGAAAAATAATAAGAAATAATTTTTTATTTCATTTTATATTTTTTTATACTAGACGCTATATATTAAAATTGAAAATTTGCTATATCATGAATAATTTTTTTAAAATTTAAAAATTAGTGATGTATAAAATTAAAATCTTTTTCTCTGATTCAGTGTATATTTTATTTTTTTTCACTTTCTATACTAACTAAAAATTAAAAAATAAAATTATCATATTTCCTTTTTTTTTTTCGTAATTTTTTAAATTTCAAATGGGACTCGAAAGAATTATGTTATATACCTGAATAATGTCTGTTTATTGTAAATTTAAAAATATTTATATAATTCAATAAATTTTGTTATAAAAAAAGTAAGAATAAAAATAAACTATTCTTATTGCTTCAAATTCTGAAAGGAGAATGATTCTATCAAAGACTGAAAATAATTTTACTACAAATTTCTTTCCCATTGATTTTCAACAAATTGAAGCTTACAATAAGACATTGCTCTCTCTGGAAAGTGCTTGCTTTTTGATGTTTTGCCAGACAACCAACCAATCTGTAGACATTGTTTGGAACATATGTATGTCCCACAGCTATCCTGTGATCTTTTTTTGCAGCAATCCAAACACCGTGCATACACGAAGACCATCTTTGTCCAATTAGCTTTCTCCAACATATCAAATCAATCTTCATTTCTTTTTTCTTTCTTCCATACCTTCTACCAAAGTTTTGTGAGGTAGGATTTGTGATTAGCAGAATATTTACTCTTAAAAATAAAATTGTTGTAATACAAAATTTTATAATCTTTGCATAATTACAACAAAGTAGATAATAACACAAAAAAATTATAAATTCTTAATAAAAAAACACATAAGAAATAATTATTTTGGAATTTAATCATGAGAATGTTTATTCTCTTTGATTTTATATTGAATGAAATAATATAAACATTACTCACCTTTTTTTTTTTCCTAAATTATTAAGTACATTGTGACACAATTCATTATTACATTCTCAGTACATTAATTGAACATATTTTATTATTAGAAAACAACTCATCCTATTTTTCAAAATAAGTATTCTATGAATCAAGAGCATAGCTTAAATTACTATTGTTGTTGCCGAAAATTGAATAGCTTTCGTAAACTGACTTTCGACCGCGACCACCTGAAAAGAACAAATGAGAATGACTTGGAGGATCCAGAGTGTATTCCGGGGGATCACTCTGATGCCTATTTTAGGGAATGGAAGGTTCAAGTTGCAACAGTAAGTGAAGAGTGAGTGACCATGAGATCCTTACCTCCTCATGGGAAACCGTTTTTATAATGGTGGAGGCAAACCCTCCTTCAACTTAACATTTATAAGTGTGTCGTTACGCTTAGTGGGGTTATAGGTAATTTAAGGGAGGTTATACAAGACATCAATAGTAGCCCTCTTATAATCGTACCATTATGCTTAGGGGGGGCTATAAGTAACTTAAGGCCGGTTACTTGAGATATAAGATGTTAGTCTTATAACTGTCCGACCTTAGAGTGTTCCTATCAATTTTGGGTGTATCAATTGGCCCCCACCCAACACTCTTGAATATTTAAAATAAATTTCTTTTATTCGAGAGTTGTAATTTGAACTGGACCTTGAGTGATTTAGTTCAACTGGCTCGATCTGAGTCAATGCACTTACTTTCGGGGCTCTTTTCAAGCCGACTTCTACATTATTTGGCTCAATCTGAGCTAGCAAGCATGCTCTAAAAAGCATATTATGACTAGTCTGGTCTTATCCAAGCAGCGCTTGTTAGATGGGGCATTATGGGTGAGCCGTGCTCACTCTTTCGTGTCCCATGAGCTGTGCTCATCAAGTAGGCTGGTCTTCAGGGCTTGGAGAGCTTTGCTCATCAAATTGACCATTACATGTGAGCCGTGCTCACTCCTTTGTGCCTTATGAGCTGTACTCATCAAGTGCGCAATTTTTCAGTGCCTCGTAAGTTGTGCTCATAAGATGGGCCGTTGTTGGTCCACACTGTTGGGATTCTTATCATTGGGATTTGTGCCATTGGGGTTCGCACGCCAACTGTTGTTGCTAAAAATTGAATAGTTTTCGTAAATTGACCTTCGACCACAACCACCTAAAAAGAACCAAATGAGAATGGCTTAGAGGACTCGGGGTGTACTCCGGTGGATCACTCTGATGTTTAAGTTAGGGAATGAGAGGTTCAAGTTGTAATAGTAAGTGAATAGTGAGAGAACATGAGATCCTTACGTCCTCCTGGGATCCCCTTTTTATAATGATTGAAGCAAACCCTCTTTTAGCTTGACATTTATGAGTGTGCTATTATACTTAAGGGGGTTATAAGTAACTTAAGAGAGGTTATGCAAGACATCAACAGTAGCTCTTTTGTAACCGTACCATTATGCTTAGGGGGGTTATAGGTAACTTAAGGTCGATTACGCGAGACATTAGATGTTGATCTTATAATCGTCTGACCTTATGAGCGTTCCTATCAATTTTGGGTGTATCAATTATAAAAATATTATTTTAATTTTAAAAAGTCTTCACACATGACAAAATTGGACAACTAAACATACTCTTGAATTTTATCTTAAAATACTACGTTACAAGCCTTGGATTGACCTTAAAATTAATATTATGCATTCGAAGAATAAGAATAAGTTAGAGTTATGAAAGTAGTATAATCATGGAATAACCGAAGTACTTAAAGTTGGTTTTGAAAAGTTTAGTTTGGGATATTGCCTTGTCAAAAATAATTAAGCTGTTTGGGGGAAAACCAAAAGTGACAAGTAAAAAGAAAAGAGAAGCAAGCAAGCAATCCAAATCCTTCTTCATGATCGGGATATTCCTTTGCTTCATTAATCATAAGTTTTCATTCTCAATTAAGATCTCCTTCTCTTTATGGTGATAGGTGGCTATGACATTCCTAAGGCCCAAGGGCATTAAATTTCTCAAAAACAATTGAGACCTTTTTCTACATATTCGTATGCATCTATTCTCAATTGCTGTAAGTTGTTGGATGAACATTGTATGAGTAATTTAATTTTTGGGAAAATTTCATTAACCTCCAAAATCATAAATGAGAGAATCTATAATGATTAGATAAGTTTTTGCAAGAATATGGGTATCGACCAATGTAAAATGATGTAGTAAGAGTTTTGAGAAAATTCATATGTTAATTTCAATAAAGAGCAACACATGTTAGTTAACTTTTACTTCTACAAGGATTTCAAACTGTGAGCATTGGAAAAATCCTCACAATTAGGCGGATACCAACTTGATGATCTAAAAGTTTAAATTCTTACCCGCCCGAGCTAAAAGAAAAGATAGATAATTTGTCTTTTTAGAGCTATCACCCCAATCGTTGGGAGAGACAAATACAATGGGTAGACTAATCAGTAAGATTGATAAAGTAGCAATTACGATATTGAGATGGAACAACCTGTTCTTCCTGAATACCCTAATTCAATGCCGAATAATTTCCCGCCGCTACCATATAGTATTCATCTCTACTTGGTGATAAATAAAGCAGAGTCTTAGTACTTGAGTCCATCCATGTGTAAATAAGTCATTCATTCTTTATTTTTAATTTTTCGATGTGCGACAATTATCAAAGATAAAATTCCTAATATCTCTCTCTTTATATTAAAATAAGGAGAATATTAGCATCATTTTTTGAATAATAGAAGAGGCTTCTATCTGGTTAATAAATATCAAGAAATGTTAGTATATTTTATTCTAAAATTTTTAATTAAAACTTCAAATTTATTTAGAAATGCCTATATACTTTTAAAATAAATAAAAAAAGACAACCAAATGCACAAAGTTCCTGCATATGTGAGATTCGAGAAATGGGCAGAGCATGTTGGGTCTATAGTACTATTAAAATAGATGGCAAAGAAAAATTATTAATTATAGGCTAGTTATTAATATTCACTAGATATTTATATATATTGCTATAAAAAATTATGAATTGATCATGAAAATATTAATGTCTTTTTATATTACCATTTATTCTATAAAGAATTATACCCAAAATTAAAAAAAAAATTATTTTTTTGTTGTAAATAAATAAGGAGAGAAATATAGGAAAAATTAAAGTACAGAAATTTGGAGTTATAGAAATTCAGCCGTCTAGTTCTTCAGGAACTAGATGTTGCTAATTATCTTTTTATATATTTTGGTTGTAAAACATGTCCTTGTATAGGTAAAGATTATATTGACATCCCAAAGGTCAATTCCATAATGAACCATTATGTGGGCATACCAAAAGTTATAACCTATTTTCAAGATAGTTATCCACATATATAACATACACGTTTTACAACACTTCCCCTTGGATGACTATACACTATGAATATGCCTCATTAAAACCTTCGTTAAGGAAAACCCTGTGGGACAAAACCTTAACGAAGGAAAAAGAGTACATTATTCATACTTCCCCTAAAAAATACAATCAATTAAGGAATGTCCTTAAGTTGTCGCATGCCAATGTTATGTACATGTTTTTTGAAAATTGAAGTTGGCAATGCTCTATGAATAGATCTGCTGAGTTGTCATTTGAAAAAAATTTGCAAATGTCAATATCTTCTTTCTTCAGAAGTTCATAAGTGTAAAAGAACTTTGGTGAAGTATGTTTAGTTCTATCACTTTTTATGTACCCACCTTTGATTTGTGTAATACGTGCTGCATTGTCCTCCCATAATATTGTTGGCTTGTCATTCTCCAGTGATAATCCACTTGTCCCTTTAATGTGTTGGATTATAGTTTTTAACCATACACATTCACGACTTACTTCGTGAACTGCCAATATTTCTAAATGGTTTGAAGAAGTAGCGGTGATCATTTGCTTTACAGATCGCCATGAGATAGCAATATCACCACATGTAAAGATATAGTCTGTTTGTGATCAAGATTTATGAGGATTAGACAGAAATCCAACATCAGCATATCCTTTCAACACAGACTTTACTCCATTTGGATAAAACAAACCCATATCAGATGTGCCGTGGAGATAACAAAGAACATGTTTTACTCCATTCCAATGTCTCTGAGTTGGTGTAAAACTAAACCTTGCCAGCAAATTTACCGCAAAAGTTATATCTAGTCTAGTGCAATTTGCAAGATACAAGAGTGCTCCTATTGTATTAAGATAGGGTACTTCAGGACCAAGGATTTCTTCATCATCTTCTCGAGGATGAAAAAGATCCTTTTTCACATCAAGTGAACGAACAACCATCGAGGAGCTTAATGGATAAGATTTATCCATATAAAATTGTTTCAAGATTTTTTCTACATTAGATGATTGATGAATAAGAATTCCATTTATTAAATGTTCAACTTGAAAACCAAGACAAAATTTTGTCTTCCCAAGATCATTCATTTCAAATTCTTTCATTAAATAGTCAGCAGTCATTGAGATCTCTTATGGAGTTCCTACTATGTTTATGTCATCAACATAAATTGCGACTATAGCAAATCCAAAATTTATCTTCTTGATAAAATACAAGGACAAATAAGATTATTTTCATATCCAATTTTCAACAAATATTCACTTAAATGATTGTACCGCATTCGTCCAGATTGCTTTAATTCATATAAGGATCTTTGTAATTTAACAAAATACATTTACCGTTGTTTTGGATTATATGCTTCAGACATTTTAAATCCTTCTGGGATTTTCATATATATGTCATTATCCAATGAGTCATACAAGTAAGTTGTTACTACGTCCATGAGGTGAATGTCAAGTCCTTCAGAAACCGTTAAACTAATAAAAAATTTGAAAGTAACTGCATCCATAACAAGGGAATATGTCTCATTATAATCTATACCAGGTCTTTGTGAGAAATCTTGTGCTACAAAACGCACCTTGTATCTCACAATTTCATTCATTTCATTTCTTTTACATACAAAAACCCATTTTTACCCAGCATGTTTAACACTCTCAGGTCTTTGGACTATTGATCCAAATACCTTACGTTTGGCTAATGAGTCTAGCTCTTCTTGTATTGCTTCTTTCCATTTTGGCTAATCATTTTGATATCGACATTCTTCTACAGTTTGAGGCTTAGGCTCATTATCATTAATAATTTATGAAGCAATTGCATATGCAAACACCTTGTCAACAACAACTTCATTTCTTCTTCGCATATTTCCAAATTTTAACAAGATCTCATAATTTTTGGTATCGGAAACAATTCTAGTGTTACTTTTGTGAAAATATGAGATTGTTGATCTATATTTCTTTTAACCTTTTCTTGAGTGTTAATGACCTCTTTTTGAGTGTCACTTTTATTCATTTCCTTTTTCTTTCGAGGAACAGTATCCTTTGCACCAATTGGTCTACCACGCTTCTGGTGTATCTTAGATTCATTAGATGCTATTCCCATTGGGTGTTCTTCAGGAACAATCAATCTAGTAAGACTATTTGTGATCGGAACATGTGATTGAATGACCCTTTTGGTGTTTGTAAAAACATCTGACAATTGATTTGCAGCATTTTGCAAATGAATTATTCTTTGAACTTCAAGTTCACATTGATTTGTGCGTGTATCAAGATTAGACAAAGTTGGTGTGTTCCAATAAATTTTTTATGTTTTTAATCCTTTACATTTTCCTTCTCCTAATGACAAGAAAACTGATTCATAAAATTGACAATCTAGAAATCTTACTCTAAAAAGATCACCTGTTAATAGTTCAAGATATCTAATAATAGAAAGAGAATCAAAATTAACATAAATACCAAGCCAACGCTATGGTCCCATCTTATTTCATTGCGCAGGTGCAATAGGAACATATATTGCGCAATCAAAAATTCTAAGATGATATATATTAGGTTGGTGGTTAAACACAAACTGTAAAGGGGAAAACTTGTGATATGCAGTTGGTCTAATTCTAATCAAAGACGCAGCATGCACTATAGCACAACCCCAAGTAGATGCAAGAAGCTTTGATCGCATAAGAATAGGTCTAGCAATAAATTAAACACGCTTAATGAAGGATTCCGCTAAACCATTTTGTGTATGAACATGTGCAATAGAATGTTCAACACTTATTCCTATCGACATGCAATAGTCATAAAATGATTTTGAAGAAAATTTACCTGCATTATCTAAACAGATAGTTTGAATGAGATGATCAGGAAAATTTGATCTTAATTTTATTATTTGAGTAAGAAATTTAGCAAAAGCAACATTACGAGTTGAAAGTAGACAAACATGTGACCATCGAGTAGAAGTATCAATTAAAACCATGAAATATCAAAATAGTTCGCAAGATGGATGGATTGGACCACAAATTTTTACTTGTATTCTTTGCAGAAAAGATGGAGATTCTAAAGGTAATTTAGATGGACAAGGTCTAACAAGTAGTTATCCTTGAGCACAATAAATACAAAAATAATCACCAGGTAAAAGAACTTTCTGATCCTTTAATGGACGTCCATGTGTATTTTTAATGATTTTTCGCATCATAGTTGAACTAGGATGGTCAAGATGACCATGCTAAAGTATAAAACTTCTAGGCTCAGAGTACTTTCAGTGCATAAAATTTGATTTAACCATCCTTATTTTTGTGAAATATAGACCAGATGAAAAACTTGAAAATTTTTCTATTATGATCTTCTGGTTTGAAACTGTAGATGTACTTAAAAGATATTCCATATTTCCTTCATTTTTGGTTTCAACATGATATCCATTGCGACGTATATCTTTAAAACTTAATAAATTTATTTGGGATCTACTAGAATACAACGCATCATCAATATACAATTTTGACCCATTTGGAAACATAATATGAACTCTTGTAGAGCCTTCTATTACATTTGCAGAACCAGATATTGTATTAATATTAATTTCAGCCAATGTTAATTGTAAGCAATATTTTTTTAACACGAAGAATTGTGTGAGTCATGTCACTATCCACCAAACACATGTCATCCTCCATTTTATCAAGTTTATTTTGTATGATCTAGTAAATGAAAAATAATATTTAAGAATTAGGAAAGATAACAAGCAGCGAATTCAAGTTTTGTGAGATTTGACATCATAAAGTCACTTTGAAAAATAAATAAAAAATCAAAGTTAGGTAAATATTAAAATGAAAATATTATTCTTTCAACATAAAAACATTTAGGGACACGTACTTAAGATAAGAGATATAGTTAAAATTAAAGTTATATAGATAACAAATTTAAAAAAAATAAGATTCTTACCTTGGAATAATACCAACGAAACTTAAAAGATTTTGTTATACCATTAGAAACTTGATCGTGCTGATAACGTGTTGTATATAAATAAAGAGAGAAATATAGGAAAGATTAAAGTAAAGAAATTTAGAGTTATAAAAATTCAATCGTTTAGTTTTTCAGGAACTAGATGTTGCTAATTATTTTTTTATATATTTTGATTGTAAAACATATCCTTATATAGGTAAAGATTATATTAACATTCCAAAGGTCAATTCCATAATGAACCATTATGTGGGCATACCAAAAGTTATAACCTATTTTCAAGATAGTCATCCACATGTATAATATATACATTTTACAATATTTTTCATATTTTCAAACTTTTATTTTAAAAAATATTCTTCATTAAATATATTAGGATCTAAAAAACAAAAGTGTGAACATGGGGAGGGGAGGGGAGGTGAAAGATGGGCCTTGGGATTTGAATAAATGTATTTGTATACTATATACAATTGAACAAATAGAGGGAAGAGAGTAAATGGTAAGGGACAGTTGATTTAATGGCTTTTAATGCCACCATCGCTGCCTTGTGCATTTTCCAACATCATTAATTAATTAATTAATTACTAAGCATCCTCCCTCCTACCAATTCCATGAATGGAGTTTCACTTCAATTTCTCTGGTTTCTCAAAATCTAAAGTCAAATAAGAAGACCCAATTTATTAATATGATGCATGCCAGCCGGCGGGAGCACAGAAGCAAGGGCCGGCCATCATGAGAAAACAATAAACACACCATTACTCAACTCCATCTTCTCCCATGTAATAAAGTTTCATTATTGTGAAAGATTTTGTAGAGCTCAAATCTCACTTTCGCCTCCCTTACTGGAACGGATCATGGGGTGCCTTTATTTTGTTTTTGAAAATATTTTAAAGAGTAAGCGTCATTTGAGACTTGACAAAAAAAAAATAAAAAAAAATAACCATCTTTTATGAGGTTCAAAAATCTTATCAATCTCTCTTATGAGATTTTAAACATATCACAGACCTAAAACTTGTTGAAAAAATATAAATCTCTCCTAAATAAACTTGTATTTTTACAAAATATAAGACGAGATTTGTATCTTTTTGATAAACCCGAAAGTTCTTGAAATTTTTAAAACCCTAGAGGAGATCCCTGAGATTTTTGAAACTTTAGGAATGATTCTTATCTTTTTGTCAAATTTTAGAAAATGTCAATATTTTTTCTCTTATTTTACATGCATGTACACCCATGTTTAAAATTATATATTATCCTATTTCCCTTTTTATTTTCAATTGTAGTAGTTTAAAAAATTACTGTTGCTTTGTTCACTAAAGTTTTAAGTCATTTTAAATATATATCTACCATCTTAATTAATAATGACATTATATCATTCATTCATTTTTATTCCCTATTGATTATATCAAAGCTAGCTTTGAAATTCAAGGAACAGTATCATCATTAAAAGAATAAATATCTAAGGAAAACTTTTATATATTCTCCTTTCTAATAATTATTCATTTTGAGAAAATGAGCTCTTACAAGTCGGTGAGAAAATTTGGGAGACCATTGGGTTTCATTTGTAGTTATGATTTCTATTTGGTGAAAAAATTATTTTTGAACTTTTAGTTTCTATTTTTGATATTTAGTTTTCATTTATTTTTAACAGGTTAGCAATTAATATTTTGCTTTTTAATTTTTATGCCATATCAATTAAATCAAAGCCTTAAAATTCAAGAAATGCAATATCTTATATCATCATGCATTAAAGAGTATATGCGGAAAATTTCTGGAAAATATTGTAGAGGAATTCGGATGTGAGTGCAATAATCCTAAACACTATCAAAACCCCAGATGAAGTAATTGCCATTATACCAGATTTCCTCAAACAAGAGTTTGTAAGATATTTGCTAGTGGATAGGGGAGATGAATTAGTGGAGAAGGCCAGAATGACAGTCACAAAAATTTAAATTTGTGATGTGTTATTTTGAAGAATACTTTTTGTGAATTTCATCACTTGTATTATCAATTAGGCCCCCAGGACCAAGCCTATGCCAAAGAGGTCTTTGCGTAGAAACTACTAAGTAGTTGGCCAGGATTGGTAGCCCAAGTTGTAAAACAAAGATTAGAGAGAGATATAGAAGTGTCAGAAACTCTCGGAATACGAGCAGAAACAGTAAGGCAGATGATAAAACTTTACTGTATGCATAGGCATGTCTTACAAGACGTAAGAAGTATGACATTCATGAATCCTGCTTGTTGTCCAAAGACTAGTGGGGTTGTAGGAAGGTACGTATGTGATTAGAAGACAGTAAAAACTTCAGAACGTATGGAGTCTAGCTGCACAAGAGGTCATTACCATATAAGCAAACCAAGAAGGAAATCTTGGAAAAGATATGGTAAAAGGAGTAGTTCTTAGAAAGAACCTAAAGCTCTAGGAAAAAGATACTTGAGACCCAACAAGGTTAAAAAGGATGTTAATGAATCTTTCAAGAAGAAATATGGAAGATATCCTAAATGCCCACAAGGAAAATCTCTTTTAGAGTGTAACTGTTGTTGGTTTTATGGCAAGAAGGGTCACAAGGCTAATGACTGCCCAGAAGTAAAGAAAAGAAAGGGTAGCCTCAAGAGTATCTTGATGGAGAACTCTTTAGAGTTTCTCTACGAAACAATTTAAGGAGAAGAAATTGACTTAGATGACGACAGTGTTTACTTTATTTTTTCAGAGTACTCAAAAGCGGAGGGAGATGAATAAGAAGAAAAAGTCTTAGATCAATCTCCATTTCATCTTAAGATAAGTCAATTAAGACTAGCCATGAAGAGAGCAATAAATAAAGAACTAGAACTAGTTTCTCTAGTAGGAGAAGAAGAAGATCTAGTACAAGCTGCAGAAACAAAAATTCCTTCAGAAAGTAGGGATTGCCTAGTGATTAGTATCAAAGCTGTGTAATTAGGCATTTAAAATCATGCATTAAAGATAATATTTTTAATTAAAGGTCTAATTATGTTCCATATATTAACATTAAGCTCAATTTATAATCTTTGAGTTTTTATTCAATAATTTATGAACTTTTGTACTTTATTATTGCAGGAAAGACTTTGGAAATTAAATCTCAAATTAAATGTATGTGGTTATGTGAACGAACACGTGTTTGCATCGAAGTGTGTGTGTTTGAGGATAATTTTCGAAAGCCGAGCTGTGTTTGTGAAGACGTAGACTAGCCGTGACTTGTGGACAATTGAGACACCATGCATGCTAAGTTGAAGACCAAGAAGGCTGGCCTTGGGAGTTCTTGGGAGCCCGTATGTGACATGCATGCGTTTGGACTTCAACTATGGGATGGCAATACAAAGTGAGTTGGGCCTAAATGGTGTGAGGTTTTAGCTAACAACAGGAGGGCCATGGTTGTGTGTGTGCGTTGAGAACCAGAAAATAAAAAAAAATAAAAAAAGGGAAGGTCGGGTCATGATGTGACCTGGCCACACAAATAACAAAAAGGGCAAGCCCGTGTGTAGTGTGCTCTGGCTTGATGCGCTGAAGGGAACCGACAAGAGGGTAGCTGAGAAAGAAAAGGAAGGCAACTGGGCATTTAATAAAAGTGGAGGCTAGAATTGTAAAAGAGGTAGCTAGGGTTAAAGATAGCTAGGGGTTTGCATGTGGGACGACTGGCCTTCGTATTAGCGCCGCACAGTGTCTCCTACTGTGTGGAGACCCCCAGCTCCTCCATCTCCATCTCTCTCTCTCTCTCTCTCTCTCTCTCTCTCTCTCTCTCTCTCTCTCTCTTACTGTTTAGTTTTATTTTAATGTCATTTAAATACTTATTTGAAAGCTTATTTTTGTTTAATCAATTATTGCAGTTTAGTTATTTTTTTTTAAACATTCATTTGAGATTTCTTTTTAGTTAAACGTTGTTGAGTTTACTCTCTCTTCTTCTCTCTCTTTGTGTTGGTTTAATATTTGTTAGAGCATTATTAAATGTAGGTTGTATTTTTAATTTAATGTTACTGTTGAGTTTAAATTTCATTTGAGTTATTTATATTAGTTGCTTTAATCTCCTTAATTTATGTCTGTCGAGTCTTAATCATTTCATTTTGGGTATTTAGATATAGTTGCTTTAATCTCTCTCTCTCTCTCTCTCTCTCTCTCTCTCTCTTTATTCCACACCTCTCTCATCTCTCTCTCTCTCTCTCTCTCTCTCTTTGTGTTTGAATCTTAAATGTTTGTTTGAGTTAATATTTATCATTAAGGTCAGTTTGTTTCCTTATTTGAAATCTTTGTTGGAATGAAATTTTATTTGAGTTGTCCTTATTATTAAAGTCAGTTTATTTCTCTTTTTATTTAAGGTCATTAAATCTAGTTTAAGTTATACTATGTGTTGAGTTGCTTTGCTGCGTTTATTTAAAATTAATGCTAGATTTAAATATTTGTTCAAGTAGTGTGTTAGGGTATTTTATTATTGAAGGACTTTTTGTTTAGACCTTTAGTTAATTTGCTTGTTTGAAGTTTTTATAGTTTATTTGAATGGTTGAATGAATTATACTGAGTTGGCGCAGTTGGTTTTTTTGTTTAATTGCATGGTATTATTTTCTTGTTTAGGCATATTATGTTCTTTTTTTAGGTTTCAACTTGTTTTAATTTTGCCTCCAATTCTCAAAAACCCTAGAAACCGAATCTGAAGCATGTTCAGTAAAATTATTTTCATATTTTATTTTTTCTATTTTGCGCTAGTTTAAAACCAATATGCATTCCCTGAGGAGGTGATCTGACCTTTCTGGGCTAAGTATTACATGACGTAACTCCTATACTTGGGACAACCTTTGCGCTACTCATTTTTAGAAGTGAATCAAGTTTTTAGCGCCGTTGCCGGGGAGTGCCACAATTAGTTTCAAACTAGTGTTTCTCCATTTATTTTGATTTTTATCATAATTTAAAAACACAAAAAAATATAATGTTTTGAAAAAAAAAAACAAAGAATTTTTTTTTTTTTTTTATCATGCTTGTCTACTATTATGTTGGCTATTTGGGTTGATGTTTGATGTCTCGGGTTAAAGACATTTCACATAGGCTATACAAACTGTCACCTAATATAGGTAGTAGGCTTCTTGTTCCTATTGAGAGTGAGGACATTAAAATTGATTTGAGTGATCTTTTTGAAGAAATTTTTGAGGAAACTATGGCTGCACCTCCATCTACACCACGCACTCTTAAGGACTTTTTGCAGCCTACATGCACCACTACACCTTCCTGTATTGCTTTTCCAAATGATGCACCGAATTTCATAATTAGGCATGGTATGTTGTCAGTAATACCTCAATTTCACGGGATGGATTCTGAGAGTCCTTATCAGCATCTGACATATTTTGAGTTGGCATGTACTACCTTCATTACTAAAGTAGGAACAGATGAAGACACTATGCTTCGTTTATTTCCTTTTTCCTTGAAGGATAAAGCAAAGATCTGGTTTAATTCTCTGAAACCTAACTCTATTTCTAGTTGGACTGACATGCAATGTGAGTTCTTATATAAATTTTTTCCTTTTCAGAGGACCTAGTTCTTGTAGGAGCAAATTAGTCAGTTTATGCAGAGAGGTGATGAGACCTTCCAGGCTTATTGGGAATGATTCAAAGAGCTGATAAATATCTGTCCACATCATGGGTTTAAGTCTTGGAGGCTGGTAAATTATTTCAACACTGCTCTCACTCCTGATTGTAAGCTGTTTGTTCAGACTATGTGTAATGGGGAGTTGTTTAGCAAGGAACCAGATCAGGCACTAGTATTCTTTGATTACTTAGCTGGAAGTGCACAACAATGGAATACATGATCTGATGGGGTACCAATGGCAGTGCAACCTCCCAGGGCAATTGGTGGTGGAGGTAAATATGAGGTCAAGGAGGAAACTGATATCCATGCTCGTATTGCTGCGTTAGCTAGGAGGGTAGAGGTTATGGAGTTAGAGAAGGTGAAAGCAGCAAAATCAGTTGAGGTGTGTTCTCTATGTGCTGACTCTAGCCATAAGACCGAGGATTGTCTGATTATGATGGTAGTACAAGAGAGTAGGTCTGATCAGATTCAATCAGAAAATTGGGTTAACAGAGGTCCTAATCAGATTTTCTTAAACACTTACAATCCGAGATGGAGGAATCATCCAAAATTTTCATAGAGGAATGATCAGTTTGGTCAATCTTCTTCGCAGTTTCAGCAGCCTCCTCAATCTTATGCACCACCGCCTCAGTACCCATATTAGCCACATCTAATTTTCAGCACTACTTACCTCTAGGATTTCCATCTAATGTCGCACCCATACCATCGAAGAAGTCTCTTAAGGATACTCTTCAACAATTGTAGATTCAGCCTCAACTAACAAGGAACTGCGAGGTGCTATTAATAAGATAAGTACACAATTAAGTACCTTAGAAAAAGGAAAATTTCCAGCACAACCTCAGCCTAATCCTTAGGTATATCAGCAGTAACAGCAGCCAGTGCATAATGTTTCAGGGGATTCTATTGAAACGGAAAAGGCCATCATTACTTTGAGAATTGGGAAAGAAGTCTCTTGACGTGAGATATCCAGTAAGAGACAAATGGTTGCTCTAACACCGGAAGTTGCAATTGAAGTAGATGAGGCCAAAGAAAAATCTGAGGAAGGAAGCCCAGAATTGAAGAAGTCAGCCGATGTGGAGGCTGAGACTAGTAAGGAGTACTGACCTGTGGTCTCCTATCCTCAAAGGTTGAAAGCTGGTTAGAAGAACAAATACCATACTAAGATTTAGGAAATCTTCAAGCAGGTGAAGATTAATATTCCGCTTCTGGATGCTATACAACAGGTTCCTTCGTATACTAAATTTTTGAAGGACTTGTGCACAGTGAAGAGGAAACTGAATGTAAAAAAGAAGGCTTTCTTGACAGAGCAAGTCAATGCGTTGATATTGAGTGAAACTCCTCAAAAACTCAGAGATCATGGTTCTCCCACCATCTCCATCATGATCAGTGAATCTTGCATTGAGAGAGCTCTACTTGATTTGGGGAGTAGTGTGAACTTGCTACCATTCTTGATGTATGAGTTGTTGAGGTTAGGTGAGCTGAAGAAAACCTCCATTGTGCTACAGTTGGTTGATAGATCAGTGAAGGTATCATGGGGTGTTATTGAGGATGTATTGGTTCAAGTCGACAAATTTTACTACCCAGTGGACTTTGTGGTTTTGGATATGCAGTAGCCTGTCTCCACCACTTCCCGGACACCTATCATACTTGGACGACCATTCCTTGCTACCTCCAATATGTTGATCAATTGTCAAAGTGGAGTACTGAAGCTCACATTTGGGAATATGACATTGGAGATGAATGTGTTCAATGCTTGCAAGATGCTGAGTGGTTGTGATGACTTCGAGGTATGTGTAGTTGATGTGATAAATGATTTTGATATTTCAGAGTTGTTATTACTGTTTGATTCTGACAGTGCATTTGAGAATGACTCTCCCGAGCAGCCTAATGTTTTTGATGAAATAGTTCCTTTGTCTAGAGAGTTGATAGAATCAAAGGGGCAGTGCATAGAGATAGATGGTTCTCCTCAGTTGTTAGATGCAAGTTATATGAGTAGTTGGCTTAAGCCAACTTTTGAAGCTCTTGACTTACTAGAAGTTATGAAGTCATCAGAAGAAGAAGTCCTTACACTTGAGTTGAAGCCACTACCTGAGGACTTGAAGTATGTTTCTCTGGGCCCAGCTGAGGGCACATTCCTGATGGTAATTTCTTCTCATCTTACTTTGAAGCAGGAAACTGAGTTATTGTAGGTATTGAGGCAGCATTGAGGAGCAATAGGGACTATTGCAGACATCAATGGTATTGATCCTACAATCTGTACTCACAACATCTTTCTGGAAGGAGATGCAATACCAGTTTGTGATGTGCAGTGGAGATTGAATCCAACCATGAAAGAAGTTTTAAAGAAAGAAATGATGAAATTATTAGCTACTAACATCATCTATCCTATCTCCGACAGCAAGTGGGTAAGCCCGACACAGGTAGTACCAAAAAAATTTAGTTTGACTGTCATTGAGAATGCTAGTGGAGAGTTGATTCCATCTAGGAAAGTAATGGGTTGGAGAATGTGCATTGATTATCGTAATTTGAATTCGGTTAGCTGAAAATATCACTTCTCGTTACCCTTCCTAAATTAGATACTCAAAAAAGTAGCTGGTAATACTTTCTATTGTTTTATGGATGGTTTTTCTGGGTATTATCAAATTGCAGTAGCACCAGAGGATGAAGAGAAGACCACTTCACTTGCCCCTATGGTACTTACGCCATTCGCAGAATGTCATTCGGATTATGCAATGCACCCGTTACTTCCAAACGCTACATGATGAGTATTTTCTTTGACATGTTAGATGATATGTGTGAAATTTTCATGAATGAATTTTTGTGTTTGGTAAGTCCTTTGGTATTTGTTTGAAAATTTTTACTACTATTCTGAAAAGATGTGAAGAAAAGAACTTCTTGTTGAATTGGAAAAAATGTCAGTTTATGGTAAGTAGTGGTTTGGTACTTGGCCTTTTAGTTTTTGAGTGTGGTATAGAGGTCGACAGAGCAAAGGTAGAGTTGATTTCCCAGTTACCTATTCCTAGGATAGTGAGGGATATCCATTCTTTCCTTGGCCATGTCGACTTCTATAGGCGTTTCATTCAGAATTTCAGTAGTATTGATAAACCGTTGTGTTCTTTATTGCAAAATGATACTAAATTTTTTTGGACTGATGCATGCCAAATGATTTTGAGACACTGAAGAAACATTTGACTATGACACCCATTATGCAACCCCCTCAGTGAGACTTGCCGTTTGAGATTATAACTGATGCTAGTGATTTCGCTCTTGGCGCTTTTCTTGGTCAAAGAGTCGATAGCAAGCCTTCTGTCATCTATTATGCAAGTCATACTTTGAATGATGCTCAGAAAAATTATACCACCACTGAGAAGGAATTGTTGGTTGTTTTTTTTTCCTTAGAAAAATTTCATTCTTATGTTATTGGATCCCCTGTCATTATTTTTACTAATCACTCTGCTTTGAAATATTTGTTGGAAAAAAAGAATGTTAAGCCCAGGTTGATAAGATGGATTCTACTTCTTTAGAAGTTTGACATCACCATTTGAGATAGAAAGGGAGTAGAAAATGTTGTAATTGACCATCTTTATCGTTTGCAGCTACTTGATATGTCTGTATCTCTTTTTCCCTTAAATGATGATTTTCCCGATGAGCGTTTTTTTGCAGTGTCGCACGCTCCTTAGTTTGTTGATATTGTGAACTACCTTGTCACCGACCGAATGCTAGACCATTGGGCAACTCAGGATAAACGTAAGTTCCTTGCATTTTGACAATCCATATCTATTGAAATACTGTTATGATCAATTGGTTCGCAGATATGCCTAATGATGAATTCACTTTTGTGATGCATTTTTGTCATAGTGGAGCATGGGGAGGCCACTTTGCTGCAAAGAAAGCTGTTTGAAAAATTTTGCAAAGTAGACTCTATTAGCCTACTATGTTCAGAGATGCTGAGAATTTTTATAAAACTTGTGAGGCTTGTCAGAAACTTGGAAAAATCACAGCAAAGAATGAAATGCCTATGTCTCCCATTTTGGCTTTTAAAATCTTTGACTATTGGGAAATTGACTTTATGGGACCTTTCCCAAACCCTTTTGGAAATTCTTATAATCCAGTTGCTGTGGATCATGTTTCAAAATGGGTAGAAGCTATACCTTGTAGGACAAATGACCACAGGGTTGTCATCCTCTTTCTTAAGGAATTATTTGCATGTTTTGGCATGCCCAAGGTGATCATTAGTGATGGAGGGTTGCACTTTTGTAACAAACCATTTGAAAAACTCATGCGAAAGTATGGAGTCACCCATAAGGTCTCTTCTCCATACCACCCTCAGACTAATGGTCAAGCTGAGTTGGCCACCAGAGAGATCAAAATCATACTTGAGAAGATGGTTCATCCTAATCGAAAATACTGGTCAGAAAAACTGGTTGATGCACTATAGGCCTACTGAACTGCATTCAAGATGAATTTAGGGATATCCCGCTACAGGTTAGTTTATGATAAGGTTTGTCATTTACCTGTTGAGATTCATCATTGTGCTTTATGGGCTATAAAACAGATTAACTTTTCACTTGATGATGCCAAAGGTTTAAGAAAATTGCAGGTATGTGAGCTTGAAGAGTCTAGGAGGGAAGCTTACGACAATGCCCGCTTAGCAAAGGAGTGGATGAAGTTGCTGCATGATAGGAAAATCAAAGACAAACAACTTTTCGTTACTCAACAAGTGCTTCTCTATGACTCCAGATTGCATCTATTTCTTGGGAATTGAAGTCCTGATGGGGTGCCTCGTACATAGTAAAAAAAGTTCATTCTCATGGCGCGGTAGAAATTGTAGATCCAAAGAATGACAACAGCTTCACAGTCAATGGATAGCATCTCAAGCTTTTCATGATTCCATTCGATTCACATGAAGAGGTCTTGCAGGGGAGTCCTCTGAACTTTCTCTTTGATTGTCTTTCTTTTTCTTTTTCTTTTTCTACTGTGTTTGTTGGTTGTGACTCTCTATTGTTCTGTTTTTTTTTTTTTTCTATTTGTTTGTTTCCCTCATGCATATCTTTTCCATTTCCCTATGCTTTCACATTGAGGACAAGGTCTTATTTTAGTTGGGGGGAGAGAATTTGCATGTGCAATTGTGTGCCTCCATGTGATATAATTTCAATGTGAAAATTGCATGTGCTGTTTCCATGTTGGTTAGGTCCACCTTTTAGGAAATACTGGTATTGAGCTCAGAGCATGCTAAATTCCTTATTTGTAAATGTTACATGCCAATTTTTTTTTTTTCAATTTTTTTTTGTTTCTCTTTTTGAGGATATGGAACATGTAGGATGTAGTGCAATCAAAGTTTGAATCAAAAGAGAATTTTATCCATTTCACTTAGTTTCAACCAAGGGAAGGATGTTAAAAGTCTTGCTACATACACTACACAGGTTAGAAGACTTAGAAAGACTACCTTAGATCATTTCTGAGTGATATACAATTGTTTGATACTCTAATGAACCATATCCTATTAGAAAAAGAAAAGAAAGAAAAAAGAGAAAAAGTTTGAAGCAAATGGAAATAAGAAACAAGCCAAGGATCAATTGAAAAAAGAAAAGAAGAAAAAGAGAGAAAAGAATAGAAAAAAAAAAAAGAATCAAAAAGAGAGAAACAATTGTGTATTGGAAATGGCTACCTATTCGGGGCCCTAACAAAATACAAAAAAAAAAGTGGGTACCTTTTAAAGTGTAGTAGAGTGAAAGCCACCATTGTACATTCATACACTTGAAACGACTACCTACTACCGGGGTCCTAACTAATCAAAAAAGGTGAGTGCCTTTTAAAGTGTAATAGTGTAAAAGTCGTCAATACAATGATTTTGAATTAGAGTAAGACTATGCGGTTTTCTCAAATTATTTGTTGTGTTTGAAACCATTAATATTTTCTGGTGGTCAATCTTCGAATTCTGTTCTTCTCTCATGCACATGAGCTTTGTTACACTCTACTACTTTGGTTGCCTTACTAGATGGTGTATAAATCTCTCAGTTGAAACGTAACTTGAATTAATCTATATCTCGTGCTCATAAACTCGTTAAGAATTTTTATGGCATGTGATTTTCATGAGTATCGGAATTTTAGTTGCTACTCTCCTTAGTCTGATTGCATTCACGTTATTTGTTAGAGACTAGTAAAACGTTAGTTGGGGGGGTGTGATTACGCGTCAAAACTGCATAATTAGGCATTTAAAAGCATGCATTAAAGATAATATTTTTAATTAAATACCTAATTATGTTCCATAAATTAACATTGAGCTCAATTTATAATCTTTGAGTTTTATTGAATAATGACTTTTGTACTTTATTATTGTAGGAAAGACTTTGGAAATTAAACATGAAATTAAATGTACGTGGTCATGTGAACGAACACGTCTCTGCATCAAAGTGTGCGTGTTTGAGGATAATTTTCAAAAGCCGAGCCATGTTCATGAAGACGCAGACTGGCCATGACGTGTGGACAATTGAGACACCATGCATGCTAAGTTGAAGGCCAAGAAGGTTGGCCTTGGGAGTTCTTGGGAGCCGCCCGCATGTGACATGCATGCGTTGGGCTTCAATTGTAGGCTGGCAATACAACGTGAGCTGGGCCTAAATGGTGTGAGGTTTCGGATAACAATAGGAGGGCCATGGCCATGTGTGTGCGTTGAGAACCATAAAATAAAAAAAATGGAAGGCAAGGTCAAGTCATGATGTGACCCGGCCATGCAAAGAACAAAAAGGGTAGGCTCGTGTGTAGAATGCGCTGGCTTGATACACTGAAGGGAATCGACAAGAGGGCAGCTGGGAAAGAAAAGGAAGGTAGCTGGGCATTTAACAAAAGTGGAGGCTAGAATTGTAAAAGAGGTAGCTAGGGTTAAAGATAGCTAGGGGTTTGCATGTGGGACGACTTGCCTTGGTATTAGTGCCACACAGTGTCTTACGTTGTGTGGAGACCCAAGCTCGTCCATCTCCATCTCTCTCTCTCTCTCTCTCTCTCTCTCTCTCTCTCTCTCTCTCTCTCTCTTACTGTTTATTTTTATTTTAATGTCATTTAAATACTTATTTGAAAGTTTATTTTTTTTTAATCAAGTATTGCAGTTTAGTTATTTTTTTTAAAGCATTCATTTGAGATTTCTTTTTAGTTAAACCTTGTTGAGTTTAATCTCTCTTCTTCTCTCTCTCTTTGTGTTGTTTTAATATTTGTTGGGGCATTATTAAATGTAGGTTGTCTTTTTTATTTAATTCCACCGTTGAGTTTCAATTTCATTTGAGTTATTTATATTATTTGCTTTAATTCTCCCTCTCTCTCTCTCTCTCTCTCATCTCTCTCTCTCTCTCTCTCTCTCTCTCTCTCCTCTCTCTCTCTCTCTCTCTCTCTCTCTCTTGTTTTAAATCTTAAATATTTGTTTGAGTTAATATTTATTATTGAGGTCAGTTTGTTTCCTTATTTGAAATATTTGTTGGAATGAAATTTTATTTAGTTGTTCTTATTATTAAAGTTAGTTTGTTTCTCTTTTTGTTTATGGTCATTAAATCTAGTTTAAGTTATATTATGTGTTGAGTTTGCTTTTCTATGTTTATTTAAACTTAATGCTAGATTTAAATGTTTGTTCAAGTAGTGTGTTAAGATATTTTATTGTTGAAAGACTTTTTGTTCAGACCCTTAGTTAATTTGCTTGTTTGAAGTTTCTATAGTTTATTTGGATGGTTGAATGAATTATACTGAGTTGGCGCAGTTGGTATTTTATTTTTCTTGTTTTAGGTTTCAACTTGCTTATTTCGCCACCAATTCTCAAAAACCCCAAAAATCAAATCTGAACCATGTTCAGTAAAATTGTTTTCATATTTTCTTTTTACAATTTTACGTTAGTTTAAAACCAATCTGCATTCCCTGAGGAGATGATCTGACCTTTTTGGGCTAAGTATTACACGACTTAACTCATATACTTGGAATAGCCTTTGCGCTACTCATTTTTAGATGTGAGTCACCAAGAATGGAGAATGGCTTGAGCCAGTTGGGCTGAAGCATATCAAATCTCATGGATACCTTACAAAGAGACTGTAAAGGTTATTGAAAAAGAGGTAACTACAGAGGTATCTAGCATAGATGCAGGAACATTCATAGTTCCTTTACTCGCTGCACAGGAACTCTAGAGAGTTATGGATAAGAAGGCAAGATATGTCCACTATGGAATCATCCAGGTTGGGATAGATCCATTAGTAAGAAAAGGGCAAGATCTTCCTGTCCTTGTAGCAGTTATGGATGGAAGCATCAGTAATTTTGGTAGGTGCTTACTAGGATTAGCAAGGGCTATCTTACATTCAGGAGCAGCCTGGATAAAAGTAATACCAGATTTACTTATTGATCTTCAGGATAAAATTGTGGAGAAAACTCTGCAGATTAGATTTAACACGAGGGAATGACAAAATATGTTAAAATGCATCCCAGATAAGAGGTGCATTAGACTTATTGACAGATTATATTTAAAGTTCTATAACACGGGGAAGCCAGCACTTAGAAGGGGAGTTAGTAGATTCACTCAACTCTTTGAAACGAATTAGACCGACTCGGATTGCAACCAGAAGTTGTAAATCCAAGAGCACTAAGTTGGCCACATATATGGGTAACCCCAAGAACAAAATATAGACTAAAAAATCTATTTCCAGATTCAGTACAACATGAAGCAAATAGATTAATTATAACAGAACTTTTGAGAGATTACACTCCTAGTAGAGTGAGTGTATCCATAGATGAAGAAATTAATTCGAAAGTAAGGTCAAAAGGATCTGGACCATCTGAATTACGACCATCAAGAAGTAGAAAGATAGTTGGCCAAAGAACCATAAGAATTCCTATCTACGCAGATGAAGAAGAAGACCAATCCCATGTAGAAGAATAGGTATTGATCTTTTATTAATTTAGTTTTCCTCCCCCTTTCATAACGATAGAATTAGTCGAGTCATTTTAATTTAGTAAGAATTAAGAGCCTCGGGAGAAATTGGTATCAGAGCCTGAATGGTAGAAAATAAAGGGTTATATTATCAATGATCTAAATTATATTCTCAAGTACAATGGTACGAGAGAGCAATTAGTGAGGTTTGGCTTGAGAAGTATCATTAATTGCATTATCTAAAAGCTAATTTTGACTCAGATGCTTGGATAGTTAAACCAAGGAAAATTAAAGCAGGGGTAGAAGGACTCCTTGTTGAGATTGAAGAGCAGATTAGGCTTTATCAATATAGGATTAGACAATGTGAGTGGTAATTAGAAGCACTCCATAGGACCTTAGGAAAGGAATCCAACAGTCAAGATTTTATTTGTCTAGAAAAATGAGTGATAAAAATTCCATCACCCATAGAACAAGGGAGATAATGAGGAGTTATGAAGACAAAATACAAGATCTTAGTAGGAGAGAAGAGCCTCAATTGATTCAAGTTAGAAGCAGTATATTAGGAAGGTATGTTGCAAAAGACTATGAGGATGCACAAGAACAATAAGTTCAAAGTGCCCTCAGAGACATTGATGAAATGAAAGTCTTGTCAGACATAAAAGAAGATATTCAGAAAGCTCAAGATGAGTTGAACAAGTTATTACTCAAAGAAAAATGGACAGAAGATGAGGTATCAAAGATCCAAGAGAAGGTAAATAGTAGGCTTAATGAGGTAGAAAATCTTAGAGCTAAAAAAATGGCTGAAATAGAAGCAATTCTTGCAAGAACTAGTAGAGGATCTGTAAGAGGTGGAACTACAGGAGCAAGACCATCATATCCAAGGGAAACAATACCAGTAAGTTTTCCTGAAGTTTCATCTTGGGATGCAAATCCAGTATGGCAACCCTTAAGACTTGAGCCAAAACCATGGGAGTGAGAGAAGTTATCTTTCAAGGAAATGCTCTAGACAACACTTAAAGAGTAGGATGCTGCTTTAAATTATCCAAGAAGAATTCAGACCTAAGAAAAGTATTCTAGAAGGAGTTCCCTAGAATGGGACAATACTTAGGTTAGATTGCGAAAAAAATTCTGCAGTCACAATAAATGATTGAGCTATTGATACTAGATACAATATCCTAAGTTATGGTATAGAAACTTGGAACGTAGAGCGAGCTTATCAGTTTGCAGTATCTACCATGAGGGGAAATGCATGAAATTTCTGGGAAATATTACAGAGGAACTCGAATGTGAGTGCAATAATCCTAAACACTATCAAAACCCAATATGAAGTAATCGCCATTATAGCATATTTCCTCACACATGAGTTTGTAGGATATTCGCTAATGGATTAGCTTTAGCTTTTTTAAAGAAGGAATCTTTTCTTTTTACTTTTACTTTAAGTCAAATCAAGGAGAAAGCGAGGTTGTGCTTATCCCTTGAGAGTAGGAATCAACCTATATAAGGGAACTTCGACCCTATTGTTCAGAGAGGAAAAATTAATAAAAGTTTCAGTTTGTTTCAAGACATCTCTCTCTCTCTCTCTCTCTCTCTCTCTCTCTCTCTCTCTCTCTCTCTCAAATATTTTCCTTTTCTAGTAAATATTGTTGTATGGGTTGAAGTCCTATCTCGCTTGAAAGAGCCTAATAGAGAAGCATATAGGCACCACACAGGCACCAACATAACAGTGAAATTGGAAGATTACCTTCTACAACTTCGTGGAGGTCCAGAGAAGAGAAGAAAGAAGACAATTTCTCTCAAGGCTCCTAATTCTTACTAAATTAAAAGGACTTGACTAATTAGATCATATGAAAAGGGGAGGAAGAACTAAATTAATAAAAGATCAATACTTGTCCTTTTGTCCATTTTTCTTTGAGTAATAACTTATTCAACTCATCTTGAGCTTTCTAAATATCTTATATTATGTATGACAAGACTTTCGTTTCATTAATGTCTCTAAGGGTACTTTGAACTTCATGTTCTTGTGCATCCTTATAGTCTTTTGCAACATATCTTCCTGATATAATGCTTTTGACTTGTGACGATTGAGGTTCTTCTTTCCTACTGAGAGCTTGTATTTTGTCTTCATAACTCCTTATTATCCCCTCTTATTCTATTGGTGATAGAGTTTTTATCACTCATTTTTTCTAGACAGATAAGAACCCGACCATCGGATTCCTTTCCTAGGGTCCTGTGGAGTGCTTCTAATTGCAACTCACACTGACTAATCCTGGATTGATAGAGCCTAATCTACTTTTCAATCTCTGCAAGGAGTCTTTTTACCCCTTTTTTAATTTTCCTTAGTTCAACTATCCAAGGATTTGAGTCAAAATTAGCTTTTAGAGTAAACAATTGATGATACTTCTCGAGCCAAACCTTGCAAATTGCTTTCTCGTACCACTGTACTCAAGAATATAATTTATGTTGGAATTGGTGTATTCCCAAGAGGGGGGA
Source organism: Malania oleifera (assembly GCF_029873635.1). Lineage (NCBI taxonomy): Eukaryota > Viridiplantae > Streptophyta > Magnoliopsida > Santalales > Ximeniaceae > Malania > Malania oleifera. The sequence continues at coordinate 118,553,775 of NC_080417.1, forward strand.
TGAATTGGAAATTTAAAATATTTCTTCCTAGGTTCAACTAATCCAATAACAGTATTTCACAACCTAGGGCTTGTCTAAGTATTTCCCAATCATTCACAATATTTAAATCAAGCGCACATTCATAATTAATTAAATATAAGCATACATGTGCAGGAAATATAAATTGCAGAAATTTAAATTGCACACTCGATATATTATTGGGGTTCGACAAACTGTGCCTATGTCCCCGCCTTAAGCTCAAAGGCAAGAGGATTCCACTAAGGGCTCACTTTACGGGTGGAGCGGCACGTGATACAACACCTTAACAGGATGGTGCACCTTACTTTCCTAACTAGGTCAAAGCCAATCCGAGACTTTTCACAGGGCAAGTCTCCCTCTTTAGTCTCACGCCTGGAATACAACATAATCACAATACAATTTCTGTACAAAGTATATGCTTCCCAATCAAGCAGATTTGCACCAATAATAATCAAAGCACACCAATAATGTAAGAACAATAAGCTCAATGGTGTATGTGTGCAATCAACACTCAAATAATGACTATCTCAATTTAAGCACAAGAGTGTATTAATAAGCTAATCTTTGAAACTATGTATAAATAAAAATTTCAATCACAATTTAAGGTTGCAAATATTTGTACCAAGAGTAGTTGAAATATCTCAAAAATATTTTTTCAATATCAAAACACAATTAGATATTCAAATATGAGCTTGTAAAAAGAATTTTTGCACACAAAAAAAATGAGCTAAGGTGTTTTGCAATCTGAATGCTAAGACCCACAAGCTTTAAGTTTTCCTACACAAAAGATTTATTAAATTAAATATGAGGGAAAAACTAAGCTCAACCCTCAATCTAAAAATCAACTATGCAATGAACAAATAAGAGTTTCTAGCAATAACACACAATGAATAACACACTCACAGAGCTTGATTTCTCAAAAGAATTGTAATATATGGGTGTATAGGGTTTGTATAAGAAAATAGGGCTAAAGAAATTTCTGAAAGTTTTTTGCTAATCAATTTTCTAATTCCTTTGCTAATCAAAGCAAATGAACCCATATTTATAGACTTGCCCAATTTTAAAACTATTGGAGATACATAGGGTATTATTAAATTTGTTTTAAAAAAGTATAGGAACATTAACCCTGTTTAACCCCTCTTAACCATGGTAAAATATTTGGGCAACCAGAGAGGTTTAGATGACCGTACTTGAGGTTTGATCAACCCAATTTCTAGGTATGGTCGACCGAGACATTTTTGAACTATAGGTTCGGTTGACCAAACTTGAGGCGATTTCAGAACCTTCAAGGTTCAGTCGACCGGGCCAAGTTTGATTGACCGAAATTGAATGTTCGGTCAACCGGACCATTTTTCCTCTTCAAATTTGGTCGATTAGGGCATTGGGGTTTCCCTATATGCCAGTTCGGTCGACCAGAGCATTGCGGTTCATTTTAATGATGGTCGACCAACTAGTCAACTTTTTAACCCTGGAGAGGTTCGGTCGATCGAGGGTTTTAGTGTATAGTGGTTTGGTCGACCGACCATATAAAATTTTTCAGTTTGAGTTCAATTTTTCTTTTAAAATCACCCCTATTCTCATGATAATTATTTCTAAGATATGTGGGGCCTTTTTCATGCAGTGTGTTGGGTCTATGGTCAGTTTAAGGTTTTTGAGCTTATTAGTTCCTACATACATGATATGCATTCATTATTACGGACCTTTACATACTTGAAACGAAGATGATATAAATTACAATAAATAACTATTCTAGGTTTTCAATTTCTTTCAAGTCTATGTGCACCATATGAAACTTTCAATTGATCCTGCACACAAACTCATCAACCACTAAATACCAAAGTATTTGTCATAATCAAAATGTGATATGACCTAGAAGGTCAACAATCTTCCCCTTTTTTATGATGACAAATACCTTATGCAAAAGTGGGTACAACCACGAAAGGCTCTCCCTTAAATTATGCATAAGAGAAATGTAATGACTGTACAAATTCAAACATTTTCCTAAGGTATTGTAACCAAATTTGCCTAACTTCTTTCCATTTTGGCAACAAAAAAAAGGGCTATGATAAATTTAAAGTATATAGGTAAGGCATTGAAAATGAATCATTTTAAGACAATATATGGTTGAGAAGATTTTTAGAAATTTCGGCAGTGTGCCATTTGAAAATGAAGCATTTCCCAAAAACGGCAGTGTGCCGTTTGAAAATAGAGCATTTCCCAAAAATATCTATATGAAAATTACCTGATTGGGTTTTAAATTTAACAATTCATCCACAACTAACAACTCAAATAGTCCAGTATGAATGAAAAACATAGAACATAAATATAATTATCAACATGCAAGAAAGATGATAGCCATGCATTCCACCATATGAACAAACTCACAAAGAATAAAGTAAAAATAGATTTAAACTTTTTAGAGTCGTAGATTTTTAAAACAAGTAGCTCCCCCTAAGTTTGTGCACTCTTTCAATTTTATATGTGGCACACATACAATCATAATTATTATGGTATTTGTTTTTCTTTCAGGAAAAAAGTTTCAAAATTTCGGCAGCATGCTGTTTGTAATTTGGACATATTCCCATAAAAACATGTACATGAAAGGTTCAAATAGGCAATTTATAACTCAGTTTAAGCATGCGTTCATGTTCAAATAGGCAATTTATAACTCAGTTTAAGCATGCGAGAACCTATGATCATCTACCAACATGCAATCCACAACCACTACATCCACCATGCAGGAGGCATTCTAAACTAAGCATGCAATTAGGCAGCAGTCAACAATCCATGTAAATATGTCATCCATCAAAGAATATATGTGGAAAAGAACGGAGAATAGCAACTATATATATATATATATATATATATATATATATATATATATATATAATAAAAGGATAATGGGGGCATTTTAATACACCAGTCATGAAGAACTAGTGCTCCCCCTCAGGCAATAACTACCGATAAATGTAAATAACTGAAAATGACCCCGTTAATTCGGGTGTAATCCTAAGAGGGGGGTGAATTGGGTATTTTTAAAAACTTTTAAAACTTATTTACCACTTAATCCCTATTTTTATATTTAACAAATTACTTGCAGGGATTTGAAACTAATTTAAATTATTATATCAATGTATTCTTTTTACCCAATTAATTGTCAAGTGTGTGTGGGGTTATTCAACATAGACACATGCAAGATAGACAAGGAAATGCGATGCATAAAATAAATGAGTAAAGGAAGAGAGAAGGCAAACATAGTTTTTATGAGGTTAAGCCAACCTGACCTACGTCCTCGCCTTAAGTAAGCCATTCAGGGATTCCATTAAATCCCTGCTCCTTTAACTGAGACGGAGCTTCCCTTACATCCGCTGCTTACAAGAGGCACAACTTCCTTCTCACCCAGTTCACAACCCAAAACGTGATTACAATAAAGAATTTTAAATCTGCAAAACAACTCAATATTTCTTCTAATAAAGCTAGTGAGTACAATTGAAAACCTAACACATATCCATATGACAAAACTTGAAGCTTAGTATGCATGTAACGATACAATCATTATATGAATGATATGCTTCACACAATTTCCTTTTTATCAAATCTCCTAAAATAATGATATAAGTAAATGCTTTGGAGAAAATTGGGTTCTAGTTCAACTTACTAGATGCACGAATACCAAATGTGATCTTATTAAAAGATTTGTCTTGAATATGATAAAGATCTAGATCAATAAGTTTTCTTCCAAATATCCAAACACAATATGATCTTTGTAATATGAATATATATATATATATATATATATATATATATATATATGAGTTCCAAAGATAAAAAACCTAATATAATATTTTTCAGAAAATATCCCTCAAAAATAAATATAGTTATAAGGTCTATGGATATTTAATCAAGTGGTTTATAATATAAAAAATATTGAGTCTTTAAATGAATACACACTTGAATTAAAAACGTTTAGTCAATGGCAAAAACTTTTCTCAAGTAGTGATCTTGTCAAAACAAACTAATATAAGCACACTCAAGGTCAATTTCTCAACTAATATTCAATAATGAATTTTGAGATGAAAAGCTCTTTGAGAATAAATATTAACAACCAAATCAATTTAGATGCAAAACTCTTTGTGAATAAATATCAACAAGCAAATCGATTTATCAAACCTCAATACCAATTCGAAAGCACAATGGTCGCTAGAATGCCTTTTGAAGATCAAGATAACCTTAGCTCAGATTTGATGTATAAACTTTGAAATCCCAAGCAAAAACTTCAACAAAGTGTTCAAAGTTCTCCCAAGTTGTGCTAAACGTACAATATGCTCAATCATATGCTAAAGGTTGTTTCTTTTTTCACTTTTCGGGGGCACAAGGGTTTAGATTTTGATTATATAAGTAACCTTGCCCTTAAGATGATTTCTAACCATTGGATCAACTTGATGAAGAAATAACTCACGTGTTCTCTCATTAAAAAATTAAAATTTTAATCTTCCCGAAAGTTAAGACGACTGAGGATTAGAGCTCAAACGACTGAAGTTCCTTAGAGCTTTGAAAAATTATCTTGGACACAAGGTCAGACGACTGAAGTTGGGGTTCAGACGTCTAAAGTTGCGGGTTCAGACGACCGAAGTCAAGGTTTAGTCTTCTGGTATGCTTCTGTCGATTTCTATGTTTCTCCAATAATTCTTCAAACGACTGAACTTAATCTTCGGTCTTCTAAAGAATTCGTCTAATGATTGAACTTAAACTTCAGTCTTCTGAAGTTGACACTTCAAACGACTGAACAGGAAGTTTGGTCTTCTGAACAGTGCATTTCTTAGATTTTTCTTTTTAGATTCAAAAATTTGTTTTACTCTCTTTCTTTGCTCTTTTATAAAATATTTTTTGGGGTTTCAAAAACAATCTCTAAGTCCATAAATATCCCCTAAAGATGTTCATGAAATGCTTGAGTCCTAAGGTTAGTCTAGGATATGTTTTGAGCTTTGAATTAAATCATATGAAATATGTAAATACATTCAGTTATAAATACCCATTCCCATGACGGTGTTAAACTTGCTGCTTGCATCTTCATTTTTCAACTCTTTTGGTTCCATGGATTTTTCCAAGACATTCAGTTATAAATACCCATTCCCATGACGGTGTTAAACTTGCTGCTTGCATCTTCATTTTTCAACTCTTTTGGTTCCATGGATTTTTCCAAGATATATATATATATATATATATATATGCATTAGTCTTCATGGCTTCCATGACTTTCTATCCTCCCGTGTATGCTAAATATTGTTCCTATTCACAATCTCAATGCACAGATCAAATACCAAGTGATTTGTCATTATCAATACATGATTGGACTCATAAAGTGAACAGATCCTACTATCAGCAGAAAACAAAATAGATAGTGGGTGAGAATGTAGTGTAGTCAGTGAAAGGAAAGCAAGAACAATGTAAGCTATTTATAGATATGGACTAGATAATAACAACAATAATAATCTCAGTTCCTGCAAGGAGCTCTCTCAGTGTCTATACGCATACCCATCAAAATCATCTCCTCCATCTGAGGTTAAGTCCATCTGCTTCCCATCTCTATCATCGTGTAGCTCATGGATGCGGTCATTCAACCTATTAAAATTTACAACCATGACCATCTCTAGCTTCCTGTATCTGTGCTTTGAGGAGATCGAAAACTCTCTGAACTCATCATGAAGAGTAATGTACTGTGTGTGAGATGACGAGGCCATATTCCTCAGCCCCCTAATATTTGCCTATATAGACTGAGTAATCTGAAATTGAGAGTTTCTAAACTTTCCAAAAGAATCAGAAAATCACGTGATGGCTGCCATCAATTCAGCATTTGATGGCTGAGCAGGCTGTGGTGGCATCTCCTATGGGACCTCCTCCTGATATGCCGGTCTCCTACCACCTGTGGGCAACCACATGTTGCGAACCAACTCATACCCCATGAACCTTAATGCAACTTATGAGAATATGTCTGCGCTTCTCCTTCTCCTTAGCATTTCAAGGTTCGATCGGGTTACTTCCATCCTCAGAAATAGCCTGTTCAAGATCCCCCCTCATAGGGCATGATGATCCTACGCACAATAGTCTTGGCCATCATCCATATTATCATAAAACTGGGCAGGTCAAGTTTCTTTCTAGTGAATAGACATCACATGATAAAGTAGTCTAAAAAGGAAACATGCACCCGAGATCCTATCTTAGGCAGAATGTTGTACATAATCAGATGGTGGACTACCTTGGCCTCTAAAGTGAAGAACTTATAGTTTGGAGGGTGATTGGGGTTTGCAAGTGAGTCAGTCATAACTAAATTTGCAAATGTCCCAATAGAAAACTCCTGTTCATTTATCCAGGAGGTCACCAAATCAGGGCACTCAAAGTCTTCCCGCCCAATGTCAAGAACATCAGACAAATACTCAGCATCAAATCTTATGTCGGTCTCCAAAACCTGGGAATAATATCCATTCTCATCATTTCCTAGATTGGCATAGAATAGTCTAACAAAAGTGGGATAGTGCCCATTGGGCTGATATGACATGAGTGACTCCCACCCCTGAAATCAAAACATATCTATAATATTGCTGAAATGCTGCAGCATAAACAGAAGATCGAGGACCTTACCAAGTATAACCTCTTTGGGGCCGGACTCCCACATGTATCTGATCTTAGCTTACTCCGAAAGAAACTAGCTATCCTGAGTGTAGGATACCTCCTGGGCATCAACACGCTCATCTTTCCTGGCCATGGAGGATGGTGGAAGGATTTTGTTGCTGGAGTGAAGATCTAAGGGAAGGACTGAGGAAATAGAGGAAAAGCTCTCAATTTTGAGGTGAAAATGAGCTTTTTCACGCGGCTAATATATATAGACCCGTGAGCCTCGGTCGACCAGGGGAAACTTTGGTTGACCGATGCTTCAAATTCTTCACAATCCGTGTATGTTTAGTTGACTAGAGCTAAGGATGGTTGACCAAAACCCAATGTGACGTTTTGGTTCCTAAGGATTGGTTGACCAAGAGGATTTTGTTCTAAAATGGTTGGTTGACCAAAGAGTGTTCTATTTCGAGTCCGATTGACTAAGGGGTAGACCAAAGGGTGTTCAGTCGACCAAACTTTGTCAGTTTAAAAGTGGTTGGTCGACCGAAGGGTCAAAGTCAACCACACGGTCGATCGAATGTTTCAAGTCATTTAAGGATGGTCGACCGAATTCAGTCAACAATTCAATTTTCATCAAATTTTGACCTAATTCTGGCTCTAAGGGAATAACAAATGACTTTCCAATAAATGTGGGATCTATTTGTGGGAATTTTAAGCTTAACCACTTCCCAAGCCATTGGTCATCACTACCCCACTATGGCTAATTTTGTGATCTAAGGAAGAGTGATTATTCATATTTAAATTGAGCTCTTCCTCCCTCTTGCCCTGTGGAATTAGCTACCATAATCACCCACCTCATTTTCTTATCTAAACCTTTGGCACTCCTACATAAACAAGTGAAACAGATGTGTCCTAAGCAAGCTTTACGTGCATTAGAGTTTTTATGGCTATGGGATTTTAATGATAGACCCCCTTTGAATAGTTTATTTCTTTTGACTCCCAAGGGCTTATCATCTTTTATTTGTTCTTCTATGCAAATGATCCTCATGATTTTATTAATTTTCTTCTTCTCTAGAGCAGCTTGATATTCTTTTAATCCATTAAATTTCTTTGCTACTTTTTTATTCTCACTCTTCAATATTGCTTTCATTTTATCCATCCTAACTAGAAGCTTATGTGTTTTCGATAAAGTTTTCTCTAGTTTTTCATTCAAGGGCATACTCCTATCTATCAATTTAGCACATGGTTCATTGCAATATTTAATACCAAGAATGTTACAAGAATCAGTGCATGCATCAACATCAGAGATATCATTGCATTCAACACATTATTCAGCATAAAATGTATCATAGAATTTTGCACACAAATCATCACAACATACGTCACATGAATTATTGCATGAAACAGTAAAAGAGGTAGAGTCAAAATCATATACCTCATCATCTACCAATGCAATCGGATCATGATTGACCACTACCCAATCATTTTGGCTTGGAGCATTTGGAGTGGCAACCTCCTTTTCCTGGGTCACTCCATACTTCTTTTCGAGCTTAAACCATATCTCTTGTGCATTCTTATATGCCACAAACTCAAGCAAAATATCATAAACTAAGGAATAATGCAGTAAGCCCATGACATGTGAATTTGCATGCAAAAAACTATTATCATTTTTTATTGGCATATAAATTCCTTTATCAATCACCTGTCAGGCCCTCCAGTCTATAGATTTTATGAAAATGCTCATTCTGATTTTCCAAGAGATGTAATCAACACAAAAAAATAATGGAGGACTGGAAGGTGATCGTCCCTCTCCAAATGGAGACACACTAATGCAAGCCATTGTAATCTTTTGCAAAAATGTTTAAGTCTATTGCAACGAGGCTTTGATACCAATTGTTGGAATTGGTTTATTCCCAAGAGGGGAGGTAGATTGGAAATTTAAAATATTTCTTCCTAGGTTCAACTAATCCAACAATAGTATTTCACAACCTAGGGTCTGTCTAAGTATTTTCCAACCATTCACAATATTTAATTCATGCACGCATTCATAATTAATTAAATATAAGCATACATGTGCAGGAAATATAAATTGCGGAAATTTAAATTGCACACTCGATATGTTATCGGGGTTTGACCAACTGTGCCTACATCCCCGCCTTAAGCTCACAAGTAAGAGGATTCCACTAAGGGCTTACTTTACAGGTGGAGTGGCACCTGATACAACACTTTAACAAGATGGTGCACCTACCTTTCCTAACTGGGTCAAAGCCAATACGAGACTTTTCACAGGGCAAGTCTCCCTCTTTAGGCCCACTCCTGGAATACAACAGAATCACAATACAATTTCTGTACAAAGTATATGTTTCCCAATCAAGCAGATTTGCACCAGTAATAATCAAAGCACATCAGTAATGTAAGAACAATAAGCTCAATGGTGTATGTGTGCAATCAACACTCAAGTAACGACTATCTCAATTTAAACACAAGAGTGTATTAACAAGCTAATCTTTGAAACTATGTATAAATAAAAATCTCAATCACAGTTTAGGGTTTCAAAGATTTGTACCAAGAATAGTTGAAATATCTCAAAAATATTTTTTCAATATCAAAGCACAATGAGATATTCAAATATGAGCTTGTAAAAAGAATTTTTACATACACTAAAATATGAAGCTCTAAGTTTTCCCACACAAAAGATTTATTAAATTAAATTTGGTGGAAAAACTAAACTCAACTCTCAATCTAAAAATCAACTATGCAATGAACAAATGAGGGTTTCTAGCAATAGCACACAATGAATAACACACTCACAAAGCTTGATTTCTCAAAAGAATGGTAATATATGTGTGTCTAGGGTTTGTATGAGAAAATAGGGCTTAAGAAATTTCAGAGAGTTTTTTGCTAACCAATTTTTTAATTCCCTTGCTAATAAGAGAAAATGAACCCATATTTATAGACTTGCCCAATTTTATAACCGTTGGGGATACATAGGGTATTATTAAATTTGTTTTAAAAAAGTTTAGGAACATTAACCCTGTTTAACCCCTCTTAACCACGGTAAAAAATTTGGACAACCTTCGAGGTTTGGTCGACCAGGCCATTTTTCTTCTTCAAGTTTGGTTGACCAGGGCATTGGGGTTTTCCCACATGCTAATTCGGTTGATCATAGCAGTTCAGTTCATTTTAAAGATGGTCTACCAACTGTCAACTTTTTGACCCTGGAGAGGTTCTGTCGACCAAGGGTTTTAGTGTATTGTGGTTCGGTCGACTGACCATATAAAATTTTTCAATTTGAGTCTAATTTTTCTTTTCAAATCACCCATATTTTCATGATAATTATTTCTAAGATATGTGGGGCCTTTTTCATGTAGTGTGTTTGGACTTATGGTCAGTCTAAGGTCTTTGAACTTATTAGTTCCTACATGCATGGCATGCATTCATTATTACAGACATTTCCTATTTACTATTACAGACCCGAAATGAAGATGATATAAATTACAATAAATAACTATTCTAGGTCTTCAATTTCTTTCAAGTCCATGTGTACCATATGAAACTTTCAATTGATACTGCACACAAACTCATCAACCATTAAATACCAAAGTATTTGTCATAATCAAAATGGGATATGACCTATAAGGTCAACAATTTAGCTCGTTGATAATATAACCCTTTCTTATTTACCATTTAGGCTCTGATCCCAATTTCTCTCGAGGCTCTTAATTCTTACAAAATTAAAAGGACTAAACTAATTAGATCGTTATGAAAGGGGGAGGAAGAACCAAATTAATAAAAGATCAATACTTGTTCTTCTTTCTTCTCTTTTTTCAACCTCCATGAAGCTGTAGAAGGTAATCTTCCAATCCCACTGTTATGTTGGTGCCTATGTGGTACCTCTACACCTCTTCGTCAGGCTCTTTTTGGCGAGATAGGACTTCAACCCACACAAAAGTGTTTACTGGACAAGGAAAATATTTGAGAGAGAGAGAGAGAGAGAGAGAGAGAGAGAGAGAGAGAGAGATATGTCTTGAGACAAACTGAAACTTTTATTAACTTTTCCTCTCCGAACAATAGGTTCAGAGTTCCCTTATATAGGTTGATTGCTACTCTTAAGGGACAAGCACAACCTCGCTTTCTCATTGATTTGACTTAAAGTAAAAGTGAAAAGAAAAGATTCCTTCTTTAAAAAAGCTAAAGCTACTTTAATAAAGAAAAAAAAAAGTAAAGTGACACCACATCATTCGACGAGGCCTAGATATGACACGATTCTGGATGAGTGTCTGATATGACCCTACCGACTAGTTCAATCAGTCTGGCCTGGGATATGATGAAATTTTGGACTATCATCTGAAAAAAAAAAAAATCTCGTCTGTCTTCAAAGATCTTTCAAAGCTTAGATGACTTCTTCATCTTTATCTTTTTTAGCCAGTTCTTCCATAACCATCTGGAGCTCATTCTTAATTGCTTAAGTTGACGGAAGATGACATTCCCAATTTCTGATCCAGATTACTTTTTTTCTTGCTTCAATAGCAAAGTTTGATAAGCTAGCCTCTTTAGAAGGTTGGAGGAGTTTTCCCTCAATCACAATTAGGGTTTTGTGATCCACAAATAGCATACAGTCTAAAGCAGATCTTGCTTCAAGAAGATAGATTCCACATAAATATTGAACTAATTCATAAAACCTTCTGTGCTTTTGGAAATCATCCCAATCTGGTGCTTCATCTTCGAAATCTAAAATTGGTCCATCTGTCCAGTCCTCTAGAAAAAGGTTCCAAAATAGAATTTTCGTGTCTTTAATTCAATTGGTTCTATGTATCCAATCCACCATAGCCTTCTTGGTTTGGTGAAATTTAATACATGCTTTACCAAAGCTGGTAAGAAATTAAAGACCTGTCCTATTTTTCTGAAACCAAAAAACTGGACATCTATGATTCTAAGAGCTTTATGAAATGCTAATAAATTTTCTGGTGCTATGTTGCTAGGAATATGCGGTTTGGGAATGCATAATCCACTTCTCCTTTAGTACTCCGCTAGTTATGGATATTCACTGATTCTGATTATCGCCCTGGTTGTGAACATTCTCTTTTTAAGTTTAGCATCCATTTCAACCTTTAGGATAATCTGTTGGTGAATAAGAGCTGCCATATTCTCTCTGTTAATTACCTTGTAATTATCTGAAATAATTGCTTCAAATTCTTCAATTATTTCAATTACTCCTTTAAGGCTATTGGAAAAGTTTCATTTAGTACTGGATCTACTAGTAGTCTGTCTACCAATTCTCGTTTTCATTTCAAAATTTATGGAGTCCTTCCTAGAAAATCTTCAATACAAAATTCTACTTCCTTATCCTTACTTGATTCTAAGTAGACTTCATCAGTCACTAAGTCACATTTTTGCTGTTCTTTTGAAACCAATATTTCTTCCCCTTTTGCTATAACCTTTCTAGTTTTAGGGTTTTGGGCACATTGAGTGTCGTAATGCACATACTTATTACAAATAAAGCATTGAATATGACTTTTATCCTTGGGTTTTTCATCTCTTCTTGATGAACTCCCTTTTTCAATCTTGTTGCTTTCTATAACTTGATGGACTGGGATAGGCCTTTCTCTTTTCTGAGAACTTTTGCCTGTTTCCTTGCTTTTTCCTTCTTCCTTTCTGGAATTTGAAGGTAGATACCTCTTTTCTTCAACAAATTTTACCACCAAGCAGTCTGTCGGTTTATGTCTTTGCTAATAAAGAGGGCATTTAGTCAGGCTACTTTTGCTAGCCATTCCTGCAAGCATTTAGATATCTTGTTAGATAGTCTACAATAATATTTTCTTTACCCTTTATATATTCTACCGAAAAAGAGTAATATTGCTATTCGTTCCTCCATCTAACTAATCTAGCCTGCATGAATCATCTCAGTTTAATTCCCATGAAATTATTAACATAGGAACAATCCGCCCTGACAATAAAATGTTTTCCTAAAAACAATTCATTACTGCAAATGCTTTTTACTACAATGAGAAGTTCTTTCTCATGTATGGGATAATTTAGTTTTGAACTACTAAAACATTCACTCCAATATCTACTAAGATGTTCTATTTTATCAATCTTTATGATTTTTAAAACACATCCCCATGCTATATTGGTTGCATCTGTTTCAAGTATAATTTCTGATTCAGACCCATCTCGATAATCTAACTTGGGTAAATTATCAATCTCCTTCTTGAGGGTTCTGATTACTTCAGTGTCCTCCTTCTCCCATTTCCATATTTTCTTACTATAAACTTTTTCTTGTATGAGATGCGATTTTCTTGAAAGATTTTGGATAAACCTTCTTGCATAACTTAGAACTCCTAGAAAGCTTTGGCACTGCTTTCTATCTGCAAGTTCATCTGGAAATTGCAATAGCTTTTCTGCTATATGCGGTTGGAGCTCATCTCCACTTCCTTAGATTTTTAAGCCCAAGAAATCAATATGGGATTTTGCCCATATGGTCTTTCTTTCTGAAAGAACCATTCCTTCTATTATGAACACCTCAACCACCTGCTTAAGGTGTTTATAATGCTCCTCTAAATTTCTACTGAAGACAAGGACATCATCGATATAGATTGCCACAAACTATGACATCCCCTTGTATGCTCTACCCATTCTTCTTTGGAAAATTCCTGGAGCGTTCTTTAATACGAAAGACATAACTATCCATTCATACAATCTTACTAGGGTTGTAAAGGCTGTGAGACCGATGGCTTCTTCTTTGACCTTAATCTACCAGTATCCTAACTTAAGCTCAAATTTAGAATAGACCGTTGGTTCCTCTCTTTGAATCCTATTCCTTGAGAATTCTTGATTTGGGATATTATAACCATCATTATTGGTGGCTTTGTTTAATTCCCTATAATCAATCATCATCCTAGCCTTGCCTCTAACCTTTTCAGCATGATTCATAACCGTAAAGGCTGCACTCCTTTGTTGACTTTGGCTATGTCGAATAAGTCCCAATTTTAATAATTATGGAATTTTCTTCTCAAATTCCTCTATCATTAACTTAGGATAAGTGACCCCTCTACAACAAATAATTGTGTCTAGATCCTTAAAAATAATGTCAGCTTCAGGCATGGCCTTAAGCCATAATGCTTGAGGATTATCTAACCAATTTTCTGAAAGGATAGCCTTAACTTCTTCAATATGACTATTACCTTCTATTGTTCTACTAACACTTAAGATTTCTCCTTCAACCAAATTTCTCCATTCCTCAAGCTTCTCTTAATAAACTTGTATTTCCTTTTTCTCTCCCTTTTCAATCATTACTTGGCTTCTGCCATTCTTGATAAAAGACGGGGTAGGAATAAAATGGTTGTCTAATATAATCCCTCATGAAAATACCATAAATGGCTGGTATCTTTTAAGGATTAAATTTCCTAGGAGAAAATCATCTGGTAACTTTGGAATAAAGCAAAGTATTTGTTCCTCAAATACTTTACCATTTAGAGTTATTTGGACATTTCTTACTATTTCTCCAATCTTGAGTAATGCACTGTTACCTACTATAACTTGAAGATTTGCTGATTCGCAATTTACTTATGGAAATCTAGTCCATGTACATGACCAAGTACATCCAGTATCTATAAGGGTTGTACATTCTATCCTACTGATAGAAATGTTTACAAGTGTTGCCCATTCTTTAATTTTAGAACCTAAAATGGATGTTCCCATATATGCTACATGGGATTGGTCTTCTTCTTCATCTATGTAGATAGGAATTCTTATGGTTCTCTGGCCAGTTATCCTTCTACTTCGTGATGGTCTTAATTCAAATGGTCTAGATCCATCTGACCTTACTTTCAAATTAATTTCTTCATTTGTGGATACACTCACTCTACTAGGAGTGTAATCTCTTAAAAGTTCTGTTAAAATTATTTTATTTACTTCCTTTCATACTGACTCTGGCAATAGATTTTTAGTCTATCTTCTGTTCTTGAGGTTACCTATATCTGTGGCCAACTTAGTGCTCTTGGATTTACAACTTCTGGTTGCAATCCCCTGACTGAGTAGGTCTGATTCGTTTCGAAGAGTTCAGTGAATCTACTAACTTCCCTTCTAAGAGCTGGCTTCCCTATATTATAGAACTTTAAATATAATCTGGCAATAAGTCTACTACAACTCCTATCTGGGATGTATTTTAACATATTCTGCCATTCCCTCGTGTTAACTCTGATTTGTAGAGTTTTCTCCATACTTTTATCCTAAAGATCATTACGTAAATCTAGTATTACTTTTTTCCAAGCTACTCTTGAATGTAAGTTAGCCCTTGCTACTCCTAGTAAGGACCTACCAAAATTATGGATGCTTCTATCCATAACTGCTACAAGGATAGGAAGATCTTGCCCTTTTCTTACTGATGGATCTATCCCAACCTAGATGATTCCATAGTGGACATATCTTGCCTTCTTATCCATAGCTCTCTGGACTTCTTATGGAGTGAGTAAGGGAACTATGAATATTCCTGCATCTATGCTAGATACCTTTGCAGTTACCTCTTTTTCGATAACCTTTACAGTCTCTTTGTAAGGTACCCATGAGGTTTGATATGCTTTGGCCCAATTGGCTCGAGGCACTCTTCATTCTTGGCAATCCCTACTTTCTGAAGGAATTTTTGTATCTGTAGTTTTCACTAGATCCTCTTCTTCTCTTGCTAGAAAAACTAGTTTCGATGCTTTATCTACTGCTCTCATCATGGCTAGTCCTAACTGACTTAGCTTGAGATTAAATGGAGATTGATCTAAGACTTCTTCTTATGATTCATTTCCCTCAGATTCTGAGTACTCTGAACAAATAGAGTTAACACTGTCGTCATCTGAGTCAATTTCTTCTCCCCAAATTGGTTTGTAGAGAAGCTCTGAAGACTTCTCTATCAAGATACTCTTGAGGCTACCCTTTCTTTTCATTGCTTTGGGGCAATCATTAGCGTTATGACCCTTCTTGCCAAAAAACCAAAGATAGTTACCCTCTGAAAGAGATTTCCTTGTGGGAATTTAGGATATCTTCCATATTTCTTCTTGAAAGATTCCTTAACATCCTTTCTAACCTTGCTGGGTCTCAGGTATCTCTTTCTTGGAGCTTTAAGTTCTTTTCGAGAACTGCTCCTTTTACCACATCTTTTCCAAGATTTCCTTTTTGGTTTTCTTATATGGCAATGACCTCTTGCACAACTAGACTCCGAACGTTTTGAAGTTTTTACTATCCTCTGATCACATTCGTACCTTCCTGTAACCCCACTAGTCTTAGGGCAACATGCAGGATTCATGAATGACATACTTATGCTTTCGTTGTTATATAATGAAAATAATGAATTTATAATAACGTGTTGATTTGTTCGGCTAGCTTTTTGTTTTCACTATTATTTTTTTAAAAAAAAATTAAAAATCAAATTCTATAATTATTGTTGTAACTGGTTGTTATTGTACCCTAATTTAATATTAAAATTATTATTTTATATTAACATTGACATGAGGCAAGTAAAATAAAGCATAAAAAAAAATGCAAGAAAATTAACCTACTTAAAAAAAAAAAAACTTTCATTTTTGTTTTTGGGACCTTTCCTATTTTTATTTTTATTTTTTTGAATTTTAACTATCAAAGCAATATATAATAATAACTTTTTTTTATGGAAATAATGATAAATATATTAATGTTTGTAATGACACTAATAACTAGAAAAGAAAACCATTTTTTGTAAGAAAAATTTATTAAAAGTAAAAAAAACAACAATAACAAGAGTAGTCATAAGCATAACAATTAATTAAGAGGCCATTTGGTATTATTGTCAAAATATAGGAAAACAAAATGAGAAACTGTTGTTTAAAGTGTGGCTCTTATACTTAGTTTTTTAAATAAAGGAAGGAAAAGGGGATGCACCGTAGGGACTCGTCGACGAGTGCCCTGTGCTTGTTGACGAGTAGATCCTGAGAGCAACAAAGATTCAGAGATCCTGAGATACCAAGAGCAGAAAATGAGCTTGTCGACGAGTGTCCTTCTCTGGATCATCGACGAATCCCCTATTCTCGTTGACGAGTCTTAAAATCTAAGTCCCCTATCCTTCTTTGAGGGTCCATATAAATTTCTTCATCTAGGTCCCCATGTAAAAAAGAAGATTTCACATGCATTTGATGAATTTGTAGATTATAAAATGCAGCAATCACAACTAACAATCTAATGGATGTACTTTTAGAAACCAAAGAAAAGATATCAAAAACATCAAAATATTATTATTTTGTAAAGCCTTTGGCTATTAAACGATTGAGCCTTATACTTGTCTATTGACCCATCTAATTTAAGATTCTTTTTTAAGGATCCATTTGCACCCTATGATTTTACAACTTGATGGTAAATCTACTAATTTCCATGATTTTATTTTTTATCTTTTGGATATTAGAGATTTCATCTCATCATTTACATCCTCTTTCCAAAAAATTGCATCAGGTGATGTTAATGCATCTTGTAAAGTAATTTGACTTTCCTTTAAAACATTAACAAAATAATTGATCAGGATCAAAATCCTTCTCAACTCTAGCTCTCTTACTCCTTTTTGACTCAATCTCAAAATCTATTTTATTCTTTAAGTTAGGAGTAGAAGAGCTAGATTCTAAAACAACATTATCATCAATGTTTTCACTCCCACTATCTCTAGTCTTAAAAGAAAACTTCTTTTCATGAAAAATAGCATCCATTGATTCAAAGATAACATTATTCTCAATGTCTAAAAATCTATAAGTTGTAATATTAATAGCATATCCAAGAAAACTACAAGTAGAAGCTCTAGCACCTAATTTACGTATTTTAGGGTTTGTAAGCCTTCCGAAGGCTATGTTGGGAAAAAATTATATACGAAATGATTTCCATAAGTAAATCAATGGAGTAATGCAAATAATAAATAAAATGAGACACACAAAATTTAACATGGTTCCCTCAAATGTTGAGGTACGTCCACGAGGCACTGCAGTCCAAATCCACTATCACCAAAAATTTGTACAAAGTGGGTACAAAAGGCACAAGCCTTACAAATACACAAAGGTGTATAACAAAAGCAGTAAGATGAAATAAAACTCACCAAATATTGTGAACAAAACTCCAAATAACCAACCAAAATAACACAACCAGAGAAATACCAATATGCTCTTAATAACACTCAACTGAAGTCCAGGAGTGGCTGCAACTTGCTGGAGAAAAGCCACAGCTGCTGGAGAAGAAGACAGGCAACCTTACAGGTGTAAGGAGCTACTGTAGAAGACGACCTGGGCAGGCATGGGGGTGAGGAGCTGGTGAGGTGCTACTGTGAGTGAAAAAAAATAGAATGGAGATACCCATGTTTTGCTACGCCAAAATGCTTAGCCAAGGAGAAGATGACCGGATGCTTTGATATGGAGTGGGACATAGAGCATGCAAGGCATGCTCATTGAGAAGCCAAAAACACCATTAAAAAATTAACCCATTTAATGCATGTCCCCCACTAAGTAGGGACACCTGATAGGTTGTTGATTTTTTGAGTCCGATCCCTGATTTGATCATGACAAACCATGACATCTCATGTGTGCATTTAGTCTTTGAAAAAATTTATAATGCAAAAGGCATAAATGAGAGATGCAATATGGAAGCCTTGAATGCATACCAACGATCATATTCCAAGGCGTATTCCATGGACAATCAGAGGAGCAGAAGATTTGAAGACTTTATTTATTATTTTCTAAGTTGTAATAATTATTTAGGTTTAATGTGTGCATGCATATCATTTGATCTAAATTGAAGCTCAACCAATACCTTAGATTGACCATAGGACCTCCAAGTAACATGAAAAACTTTTTTCATAAAATTCCTAACATATACAAAGGTTTTAAAATGGTTTTGAAGTTAAAATAAGGCAAAAACTAATTTTTATAAAGGGGTCGGTCGACCGGCCAGCCGACTGGATAGTAGAAATGAGCATTTTTCTCCATCCATAACTTCTTATCTTAAAAATTGTTCAACATGAAAGTTTTGGTATTTTCTCTTAACTTTTTGTTGATACTAAGAACATTCAATTTGGAGTCATATAAAAAATTTATTACTAAAACACCGAAAGGTGTCTGTAGCATAAAAATTCCCTTCATGTTTCTTCAGTCTCAGTGAAGGGCATTTTTCTCAATCCATAAATTCTTATCTTAAAAAGTGTTGAACATGAAAGTTGTGATATTTTCTCTTAGATTTCTGTTAATACTAAGAACGTCCAATTTGGAGTTGTATAGAAAACTTTATAGCCAAAACACTGAAGGATGTCCGTGCAGAAAACTCCCCAACGGCTAATTTTCAAATTAAATCATATTTTAATACCCCAATGGTTATAAAACAGCTAGTTTTGGTTTTTGCCCATAAATACAAGCTAAATACACTTGAAAAACTAAGGAGAGACATCTTAAGAACATATCTACACATTCTTTGTTTCTCCTTTATTTTTCATACCCCCTTTGAGCATTAAATTCCATATTTCTCCTATTATTTCACTTAGAAAATTATTTTTGGGAGAAAATATTATTGGTTATTGAAGGAAGCTTGGAGCATATATCCACTCATATATTTTGGAGAAATTTATTTTGAAATTGTCTTGAACGCTTAAGCATATAGTTAAGCTCATACATATATATTGCTAGAAAGCCTTATTGAATTTATTTTTATAAAGGTCAATCATTTTAAATGAAAACCCTAACTTCTCTCATTCATTTATCTGGAAATATTTTTATTGGAGAAAATCTATGGGTTAGTTCAAGAATGCTTTGAGCATATATATATTGTTCTTGAGAAGCTTCTTGACAATGGCTTGAGCTAATATTCACTTTCATATATTTTACTTGGAAGCCTTATTTAAATTAAATTTTAAAAGGTCATTTTCATAAAGAAGATCATTTTCCACACACTCATTGGTTTACTTGAAAAATATTGAGAGGAATATAATACTCTACTGAGCTTCATTTTAATATTATATGAGAGTGCATTTCAGTGCTTCATATCGTGCATCATCTGCTTAGTATGAAAACACTTTCATTATACACAAAATTTATTTATCTATTGTATTCCCAGCGTGTGGTCGGAGGAGGATTGCACTGTCTTGCAAAGTGCACCAGAGTAGCTCAGGCCTAGTTAGGAGAGTTAGGAGCACCGTCTTGTAAGGTGTGGTTGTAGGTTGTGGCTTAGCCCTGAAATTTGAGCTGGGGAACTCTGCCCTATAAGAAGATGTGTAACTGGCTTCTGCTCCACCCGTTTAAGTGAGCTGGTTAGTGGAATCCTTGGGGGTATGTCCAAGGCGGGGTCGTAGACACGATTGGCCGAACCTCGATAACAATTTTTCTCTCTCTCTCTCTCTCTCTCTCTCTCTCTCTCTCTAATTTAAATTCCACACTTTAATTTCTGCATGTATATGAATGTTTATTTATTGTCTTTCTTATTTTTCATACACGCTTTAATTTTTAAATGAGATTTAATGTGGTGAATCAATGAAGTTTAAATTAGAAAAAAAATTTTTAAATCCCAACTCACGCCCTCTCTTGGGATCACACCATAACTCTCACATGCTAAATAACCCCAAACTCTAAGGTAACCTAAATTAGGATTTTCCAAAGTTCAAAAAGTCTTACTTTGGTCTTTTTATGTGGCACTTTATTCAATACATGACAAGCAGTTAAAACTGCTTCTCCCCAAAAATTAGGGGGTGCACCTGATTCTACTAACTAGCATGACTTTAGTTAAATTTATTAAAGTTCTATTTTTCCTAACAGCTATGTCATTTGAAGCAGGTGAATAAGGTGGATTAATTTCATGGATAATTCCAAAGAATTCTACAAATGAGTTGAATTCCAAAGACTCATATTCACGACCTCTATCATTTTTATTTCTCTTAATTTTTCTATCGAATTGATTTTGAACTTCGAGTACGAAAGTTTTAAAATTTTCAAAAGCATCACTTTTATTTTTTAACAAATAAACATGGGAAATTTTGAAAAATCATCAGTGAAAATTATAAAATATCTATTTCCTCCATGAGTTAGATCTGTGTGAATTAAGTATAATAATTCGGTACTTCTTTCAATACTTTTATGAGGCCCTATATTATTTCAGCTTTACTACATGATTCACATTTATCAAATCCTTATCAATATTTGGAATTAATCCCAAACCACTCATGATTCCTACAGATCTACTATTAATATGACATAACCAAGCATGCCAAAATTTTAATGAAGAAGCCATATAAACAGAACTTGAAGAAATCAATATTTTTATTCTCAATGCTTAATTTAAAAATCCCATCACAAGTATAATCTTTGAGGAGACTAAGGTAGACAAGTACCTTGCCTTTCCATCTCTTCAAGTGAGCTCCATTAAACCAAAAAGGCTTGTTGAGATCTCTAACATTTTCATTCGATTTCTCAACTGTAGGTTCTATATTTTGAATTTTTCAAAAATTGATAAGAAATTTGATATAAAATTAGAAAGAATAAACTTAAACATAGCTAAAATTCAAATATAAAGATGATTCACAAACAGGCCGAGGCACGAATATTTCGCTTTTTCAAGGAGATTTCAACCCTCTGTGATTTTTTGGCTTAGCCCATGAACCAGCCAGCAGAACTTCTCAAGACTTGTCTCTCCCAGGATACAACAACCCAATTTGAATCATATGACTCTCTAATTTTGCACAAATGGAAGAGTTCAAAGCTCCACAAAAAAAAAAAAACATTTTTCTTTGTCTGTCAAACTCTCTAGACTTGAATGAAGGATGACATGATAAGTATGATGTGAAGAAATTGGTGTATGTTGCCAATGCCTTAAAAATCTATTTATACACACAAAATGACCTTATTGTAGAGACCTGGAAAATTTATTTATGGAAGATAATTAAGGAATGAAAAAGGGGAATTTTTTTTAGAAACAATAGGCTTCGTCGATGAATCCCCTTTTTTCATCGACGAAGGTCCTTCAGTAGTTTGTCGATAAAGTTCAGGCATCATCAACGAAGAGATCCTGAACGACAGAAATTTCAAGGTTTGGGTTCGTCAATGAAAACCTTCTTTCGTCGACGAACGTCCTTTAGTAACTCGTCGACAAAGACGTCATTTCATCGATGAGGTTGGCCAAGTCAACGACTTATAAGAAACCTAATTCCTCACTTCTCTCTCCAAAAAACGACGCTTCTCTCTCTCTCTCTCTCTCTCTCTCTCTCTCTCTCTTTCCTCTCTCTCTCTCTCTCTCTCTCTCTCTTCAACTTTCTCATCGTTTGTCGCCTGATTCGATGATCAGAAGCCGCTACGAGGATCTAGGGAAAATTCTTTACAAGTCTAGCAGAGTGGATTCTCGAACGGGATCTTTCCAAACTTTTACCCAAAATTGAGGCAAAGGTAGAAATGAGTCGTTATTCTAGTATATGATTATTTAAAAGGGGTGTATGGGCTTAGGGATGTTTAATAGTTGTTGATCTGGGATTTGAGTTGATAAACTAGGGTTTTTGAATCAGGATTTGAGTGAGCGCCACAGGCATCATTTTGGGGTTTTTGCTGGCATAGTTCAGGAAACCATGAATGGGGAATATATTAAGCCATTTGATTTGAAATTTCATCGGTTAAAATGGAAATTATTATCGTATTTATATGATTATCCTATGAGTATTGAAAGCCAACCGTTTAAACCGAGATTTTTGAGCCTAGGGCTATAATTATTATTTGTGAAAATGGAATGATTAAAGCAATAAGTTTTCTGAAATTGTGGAGATAATTTGATGTGTATTTTCAGTAAAACTGATGATGAACATAGGTTGGCTTTTCTTATTTCTAATAATATAATTATGAAATTGCTGTGTTAAAGAATGATATATTTATGAGATGTTGGAAATATTGAAATGTGATGAAAATATATACTGCATATAAATTGTTTAATCAGGTAGGATGTGAATGTTAAATTGCAATGTATGATTTGAGAACTTTGGTGGACCATAGTGAGGTACGGTACTGTTGCGCATGATTTATGCAAATCATAGTGCACCCACACGTCTTAGAAAGAGTGTGGAGACAGGATGGTCGATTGGGTTGAGAAGGGTAGAGTCCCTCTTGGAGTCTAGACCATATGGGAATAGTCAATCTGACTTACAGACTAAAAAGGTTGTTACTGATTTAATTATAGTGGGTTTACTAAAGTTAAGTCCAGCATTCGGGCAGCATAACCCGTCATAGGGGGAAGCATGACAGTGATTATCCATCTGGTAATGAGTTCTAAATGCATTATTGTTAATTTAACCAACGTATAATATGAGAACAGTGAAATATGAATGTGAAATGTGGAAGTGAGATTTATATGATGTATGATTATTGTGAAAAGTCTCGGGGGATGGCGATACGTAACGCCCCAATGACGATTAATGTGTAAGGCTGAATTGAGGGACGGTAATACGTAACACCTCAATCTCAGTGAGTGTGAATTATAGTATTAAATGTATTATATATTGTAGTATTATATTTATTTGGGGTGAGGCAAACTCTTCGCCCGAGGGCTTGCTGAGAAAGGCGAGTGCTCTGATAGATATCAGATGTAGTCATACTAAGCTACATAACGTATTAGGGCGGAGGAAAGCTACTTGTATGGGCGGATAATCTTCCCTATTCTCGGGAACCTTCATTGGTAAACATTTGTGTGGATGTGTGTGAATCGAGATAAACTATCCACCTGAGGGCTTATCGAGTAACATAAGTGCCTTGATATGCTTTAGTTGTAGCTTTGGTTGCATAAGATATCAAAGTAGAGAGGTGCTACTTGTATGAGCGAGTAATCACCCCAATCTTTGGGAACTCTCGTTAGTAAAATATGTTGCATGTGTGTGAGTAGGGATAGAGAATGATTTTATAATTGTGGATTAAATTGTAAATGATGATTATATATTTTGTACACAAACCTCATAATAACCACACACTGATGTTAATCTATTCAGTCATACTGATATGTGTCTCACCCGATATGAAATTTTATCTTTTTCAGGACCTCCACGTGATCGAGCTCAGTGAGCTCAGGACTGGCCTAGTGGCGTAGCATTTTTGTGAGAGAGAGGGTATAGAATTTTGGTGTATATTTTTGGGTTTTGTTTAAGTTTTCTGAGATGTATATATTTGAATATTGGATGTTGGAGGATGCTATCTTTTGGATTATGTATACAGAACTCTGGTATATTATAAAGGATGTTACTTTATTTTTCCACTATGTAATTGATGTTATAGTATCAAATACAGATAAATGGAAACACATGGCATCCGGGCCCCATTGGGCAAGTTCGGGGCGTCACACTTACATTCTTTATGTACTTAATAAATAAAATGCGTATATATTAAATAAGTACACACCTAAATTTCAGGTACACTCACATAATTAATCTTATGAATTTATGAAATTCATGAATGAATTAATTAATCAAATGTACATACATTCATTCCAAGGTACATGCTTTTTTTTTTTTCAAGATAATTAATAGAATAATAATATTAAAATACACTAACATATGTGTATCTACAATACACTATCCTCTTTCTTCTTTATTTGGTTGTAACTTAAATGAAAAACCACAATAACATTAGGGTGCGATAACAAACCTAGCTAGATCTTTTATGTTTATATATAATTTTAGACAAATCATATCTTATTATAAGGTTGCGTACTTTCGTAAGTCACATACTAAAAAACATAATTCTATTAGTGCATGCAATATTAGACTCAATTCTAAATATAATGTTCACTTACCATCACAACTCCTAATTTTAAAATTTGACATTCAATTTAACTCAAATTTTATAAAAATAGATTGCACATTTTCTCAAAATTCTACCAAACAATATCTCAAAGTACCAAAGATAAGAAAGGAAATGATAAAGATGATACAAGAAAGAAAAGTAGGTCAAACATCAAGTATAAAATAATTTTGATTTGGTAAATGGAGATCCGAAGACATGCATTGGGGTCTCTCTTGGATCGGATTTCTTTGCCTATGAATTGAATTAATTACGTTGATTTGGTACTACATATAAGACAACCTAATCAAAAGGTGTAACAAACCAAATCAAAATCCAATCCGACATCTTTTGTGGTTGCCGATGAGGACAGGGAGGTACCTCGTATGTGGGAATTTGATTTTGTAGAATTTTGTACCATATCTTGCAATTTGTTTGTCACAAAAAATAAAGTGATGATAGAGTTGTAAATGATTCGAGTTAAACTAGGCTTCATTGTACTTAGGCTTTTCTTGGTAGATTGATAGTCTAACTTAAGCCCAATATAGATTAAAACGAGCTCAAAAAGCTTTACTTGAACTTGAATCAAAATTAGAATTATCAGCTCGATCTCAATCTCGATGTCTCGAGATTTGGCTTGAGTTCAAATCATTTGCATGTTTGGACTTGGGTTCCGAATCATGCTCTTTTATAAAATATAAGTGACTTTATCAACTAAGATGTAAAGCACAAAGGATCGTAAAAATATCAAGAGAAGGGAAATTTTTAGGTTGAGGAGAATGATCATGTTAGGACAAGAGACTTAGGAATAAATGAAAGATAACTGGAGAGGCATGTGAGAAGGTAGTTTACCAACTAACACCTAGAATTTAATTAAGGCTTGTATTTTAAGTCCTCAAATTTGCCACCTTGGGCCACCTTCCACTAGACTAGCCTATAGGCCCTATTCAGGGTAGGGCCAATAGGTGCTTGCTAAAGGAAAGAAAAAATTGAAACAATCTAGTGCTTGCCAAAGGAAGAAAAAAAATGGGAACACTTTAAATGATAGAAGTCAAGC
Source organism: Malania oleifera (assembly GCF_029873635.1). Lineage (NCBI taxonomy): Eukaryota > Viridiplantae > Streptophyta > Magnoliopsida > Santalales > Ximeniaceae > Malania > Malania oleifera. The sequence continues at coordinate 118,579,239 of NC_080417.1, forward strand.
TGTGTATATAAAGAAGATGTGAACATAAATTATACAATTAAATATTTCTCTACTAAATTATTGCATAAGTGATGAGGACATACAAGTGAGAAAGGACTTAATGCCTTATCAGAAAGGCAATCATTCCAATAATAGGCATGACTTAAAACCCTTATCCTCTTTCAATTGGTAAACAACATGCAGTCGAGACTCCTTCTATTTGGAAGATTACATGCCTTAGATTTAATTCACATTAATATTTGGATTATGAATGATAATACTCTCACTCTCAATAGCACCTTCTGCTTTGCTACTCTGGAAGGAGGGCAATTGCTTTGAAATCTAAAATCAGGCGCTAATGTGTTTAAGCATTTTCATGGCATTGTTGAAAGAGAAAACAAAGTGCAATAAAATGTATTAGATAAGATAATGACGATGAGTTTAGGAACACATTTAAAAAAAAAAAAATCATATATCATAGAGATTATGGCATGGTTGAGAAAATAGCTTAAAATATACCATCACAAAGAGAAGTTTCCAATTCCTATGAATTTGAGTAGATAATAGGAAGAAGTTTACTTACATATATATATATATATATATATATATATATACATGCCACAGCAAAAGAAAGTTTCCACTTCATATGAAGCTGAGCCAAGGAAAGGAGGAAGTTTGCCTACATCCCACAAACAAAAAAAAAAAAAAAATGGTTTTCACTTCTTATGAAGTTGAATTGAGGAGGGAAGGAAGCTTACCTACATACCATGACAAAAAGAAAAAAAGTTTTCATATCACTTTCTATGGAATTGAGTCGAGGAGTCGACGTAGTAAAAATCCTCCTCTTAAGAACTAAAGTTAAAAATTAGATGCATTATTAGAAGTGATTATTACACAATACTTGACCTCACGATTGAATTTAGACCTTCTTTTTACAAAAGAATGGGCCTTTGTTTTTTTTTTTTTTTTTTTTTAAATTTTTAAGGAAAATCATTAGCAGCAGATAAATTAACACCCTCCTTCGTCTCAGAGAGGTAAGAGTCATGACTGCCAAATACAAAACTACTATACCAAAAATTATATGGTAAGTAAAGAGATCGGAAGAATACGTGTCCTATAACTTTTTTCGTTTCTCTTTTTGTCTCGTGAACTCTTAATGAGTCATCATAAATAACATTGGCCTGATGCTGAACATACTAGACAAAACTGATTGCCACGATCATTGAAGATGTTGTACGGGAAAGGGTTGAGATGTCCTTGTCAACTTATCACAACATTAGAGTTTGTGTACACCATGAAAACTTTCAGAGCCAAACAAAAGCCTGCTTAAATATTTTTGAGTGAGAGATCCAGAGGTAGCCCAATCTACGAGGCTATGCATTGATGATAAGGTAGTTTGCCAAGCAAACTCTGAAAGCCAAAGGTAATTAAGATAGTCATTGTCAAAGCTATGGCCATGGAGTAGGGCGGTTCAGTTTTCAGGAGAAGTGAAGGGTGGCAGGAGGCTCATGAGTGCGTGCATGGCCAGGTCCATCCGCTCTGGCTGCCCATGAGATCGAGAGGTGCTGGCAGAGGGAGCAGTATGATTAGCGCCCATTAATTCAGTGCAGGTCGGCATTTAATGATCACAATTTCGAAACGCAAAACCAAAGCCCGTCGGAAAATGACACCCCATTCCAACTTTTTTAATTTTCTTGGGCGAACAATTATATATGTTGCAGTACTCAGCTCTTGAATGAGTTCCCAAAGTGACATCTCAGTAGAAAAAAACAAAATACGTATATGTTATCTTCCGAAAAGAGACGTTAACAAATGTGTTCGGAGTTTGAATTCTCAATGGAAGGACCATATCTTTACCCAAACGGAGTAGAAATAATGGAATAGGGAGCTTTGTCTAGAGGGTTTGTGAGGTTGGATTGTCCAGTCTGGGGTATTTTACACAATCAATTGAATGTTTAAACTTTTGAGTAATTGTATTAATAGAACTATGATCTTCACAAGTGATAAAAATATAATTTGATATTGATCCTATTAATGTCGATTCAACACTACTTTAGTGAATTTAAAAATAGATATAATATCTTGTAATTGATAGCTTTGAAGTAGAGGAATCGTCCCTAAATAAGTAATCCTTGATGTATAGGAAACAACCATGAGCTGAGAGCTATTCAAAATATAAAGATTTAATTGAATTCCTATACCATAATGTGTTTAGATACTCTAACTTAATGATTATTCAATTTTTTATTATAAAACCTTTGTGTCAACTTTTTATAGTGGTCTCTTTAAAGGGCATTTTTAATGGTTGGAATTTAAGATTTTTCTATTGAAAGTTTTGAATTCAAGCTTTATAAAGTTATACGTAATGTGATAACTAAAGTGTAGAATGATCATTATCTTTAAAGTCCATTTTACATTCACAAAATTAGTAACAAGTGTGAAGAAATTATGACAAGAATACAAAGATGCAAAACACAAAATAGAACCCAAAACTAAAAGAATCCGGTAAACTTCTTACAACTAAGGATTTATTTGGTATCATTGTTATTTTTTGTTTTTTGTTTTTGACTTCTATCTATGGTAAAAAAAAAAACAAACAAATTATAAAAATGTATTTGTTATGTTGTCAGTTTTGTGTTTTAGTTACTGATTGTCAGGTATTTGCCAAAAAATTGAAAACCAAAATTTTATAATTTTTAGTTGTTTTGACAACTTATTGTTAGAAATTTTAATATCCAGAAATAGTTTTTTTATGGATTAAATTATTCATTTTATACACTTTTAAATTAAAATAAAAATTAAATGATCATACGAATTTAAATTAAATTAAAAATAAAATATACATAAATTTCAAATAATAATAATAAAACCAATTACAAAATATTTTTACTATTTTCCAATTGTCATGTCCAATAAAATTTTTATTGTAAAGAAAATTTTGAAAATTAAAAATAATTATATAAATTTTATTTTCATTATAGTAATTTTAATGTGCATTATATGTAATTTTATTATTTTAATCATATTGTTATAATATTATTTGATTTAAAGATGAAAATGAGCATTTCTTAATTAAATTTTAAATTTGTATTAGTTTTATAAATGTTAACCAAACAAGTTGTTAGTTTCTACTTTTTAGTCTTTATTTTTGGTTTTTTGATTTTTGTTTCTGGTTTTCGTTGTAGACACCCCAAATTGTTCAGGGCCTTATATAACTAAAATTAAAAAAAATAAAAAAGCATAATTTTTATTTCATGAAAATACAAATACAAAAGAAAAAAAAAAAGAGGAAATATAGGGAAAATAAAAAATAAAAATAAAAACGGAGGAGTAAATTTTACATTCAAAAAATAAAAAAATGAAAAAAATAACAAGAAAAGAAAATTGAAATGAAGGAGTCTCGGTTCTTCATGTTTTCACCTGCACACACACAGACACATAATTCAAATTTAGTTAGAAAATCATAATTTAAAACTAATTGACTAATTAAGATTGATTGAGTAAATTTATATTTGGTTAATCAAACTTAAATTAGCTAATTAGTTTTAATTTTGATTGTTTGAATTGAATTTGATTGGTTAATCAGATTACTCCTTAAGTCCTATAAATAGGGCTTCTAGGAAGTCATGAGGACATAAAGAGAAGATGGCACAAAGAAATTCATATAATAAAAAGTACAGAATGAGAGAGGAAATTAATTCATATAGTGGGAAATTCACATAGTGAAATTTTCACGTAGGGAATTGGTTTAATATAAGCAAATTGAAAGTAAAAAAGCAGAGAGACTCGAGGAATTGATGAGATTGCCGAAGGAGTATCAGAGCTTGCAGGGGTTAAAGACCAGAGGTTGGTGTCAATTTTAGTTTGTTTTCTATATTTAAATTTGGTATAGAAAAATGCACTGAAAAGAACTAGAGAGCTAGATCCAAGTTGGTAGATCCGATCCATTGAATTAGATCCATTGACCCAATTCACTTAATTGGGTTGACCCGATCCAACCCATGTAGATTATGGATCCAAAGACCCAAAACCCATGTCCAATTTGGACCTGGATCTATTGATGCTGGAGCCCAAATCCATTTAAAGAGTCCATAGTGGGTCAAAGCCCATGTACAAGTCCAATAGTGGGCTTGAGCCCAAACCCGTTTAGAAACCCAACAATGGGCCTGAGCCTAAATTCATTTTAAATATACAAGCCCAGACTCGTTTAAAAGCCCAACAATGGTCCTGAGCCCAAATCCATTTTAAATATACAAGCCCAATGGTGGGTTTGTACCCAAATCTTGTTTTAAATCATCAAGCTAGGCCCAAACCCCTAACCAAACATGGGTTGAGCCAAACAAGACTTAACATAAGCCCTGACCCATACACACCCTAGGTTAAGCCCTGTTTGGTTTGTGAGAAAATGATGGAAATTCAAGGAAATTGCAAAAAAAAATTGGGAAAAAGGGTAAGAAGACTTATTTTTGTCGATGGGAGGTTGGCTGCTTCTCATTTGTGGTTTGTTTTCCCTTTTGGAATAGATCTATAAAAAAAAAAAAAAAAAATACACAAATGAGAATGTGAGATCCATAAAAAGAAAAATAAAGAAAAGAAGAAAACAACCGAGGGAGAAGAACTAGAGCACAAGGAGAGAAAATGTGAAGAAGGAAGAAAAGAGGAAGAAAACATAAGAGAGAGAGAGAGAGAGAGAGAGAGAGAGAGAGAGAGAAAAGCCGATAGATGGAGGAAGAAGAAGAAGAATTGCATAGAGAGAGTAAGAAAGAAATCGGAGAGGAAAGAGAGAAGAAGAATGAAGAAGGGAAAATTTTTCTATTTTTATATTTAGGGTAGCGGGACATCTATCACCACATAAAATAAAAATATAAAGGAGAAAACTAGGTGGCGCCATGTGGCAGGGGTGACGTCATGCATATTGAGGGTAGTGGGACACGTGCCATCAACAAAAAAAAACAAAAAAAAGAAAAAGAAAAGGGAGAAACTAGGTGGCGCCATGTGACAGGGGTGAAGGCAGCATGACACCATCCTCCTACAATTTTTTTTTCAAAAAAAAATAATAATAATGCCACATGTCACCACTCTAGGTTGACACGTGGCCCCCACTGAGCCATACCGGTTGACCCGATTCAAACCAGCAGAACTGGTCTATTTTCCTGAACCGTTATTTATTTATTTATTTTACTTTGCTTTTAATTTTTTGAAAATTAGATAAAAATAAAAAATATATATAAAATCGGAGAAAAAAAATAGGAAAAAAGTATTTTTGAACTCAAGAAAAATATTTTGAGTTATTTGGCTCAATTTTTTTTAAAAAAATATAAATATAAATACCAAAAAATGAGGAAATGTCTTTAAAAATCCCAAAAAAATTTTGAAAAATGTTGCAAAAAATTTTAAAAAACTTCTAGGAATATTTTAAAGATATTTTTACTTAAAATTTGATGCTTTTAACTTGATTTTTGTATGCGTCTTAATGATTTTAAAAAGGATAAAAAGATATTTCAGATCTCACCTGTATTAACTCTAAGGGGGGGTTTGTCTAACAAGATCCCCTCATTTGGAGGTCTTATTAGACATTCTTAAATCACACTTTGATTTTCATTTTTCTTTTTAATTAATTAATTAATTTATTTGTTTACTTTTTGTATTTACGTATTTATTTTGTTTATTTGTTTATATTAAAAGAGTTAAATAAATACTATTAAATTCAATTTAGAGATAATTCATAATTAATTATATATCATTAATAAAACGGGTGTGTAGGGGGTGCTTATACCTTCTCCTCGCAAAACTGAACTCCTAATCCCAACTTTGGTAAAGCAAACTGAGACTATTGGTTTCTTGGCCTAAGATTAGTCTAAAGACCAATCAACAAGTATTAATTAGGTGACCTAACCACACCGAGGTAAATAACAGGTTAGTAGTGATTCCATTCAATTTACAATATTATTATCCTTCACCATTCCGGACTCCTCTCCAGGACTTTGCGACAGTTTGGCAACTTCGCTGGGCTCTTAGAGAGTCAAACCATTAGTTAGTTATGGATTATCCCAAATATGAACTTAATGGTCTTTCGATTGCTCCATGATGTTTTGTCTGTAAATATGAGTTGTAGTGTACCTGTGAATATTTTTCTTGTATATATATTTCTTGTGTGTTTAACTTTTATATATTTGGAATAGATTGATGATTTGTGCAAGGTTTAATGATATGTGAGGGTTAAAGGCATAGGATTTCAAAATTTATATGAGCACACATATTTTCACAAGCCTCCTATCTAGGCATTACCTTTTTGGAGTAGATAGGAGTGTAGTACTGTTAGCTCTCATGAGACAAGATCTTTGGGGACGCGTGAACCACTACGCTTAGTTCGAACTTTGTCCAAGCCCCTTGGCTAAGGATAGGAGACATGCTCGGAACCTATTATTGATAGGGAATAGAGTTTGAACCACACATATTTTAAAAGTCTAGTTTCCTCCCTTAAGATAGAGCCTTGGTGAAAACTTGTAAGTGATAAATCTACCTGTGGTTGGGATAGGAAGTTCATCCTTTCACCTATATTGAATTTGATTGAGTTCTTTTATGTCGTGTTCTACATATTTGCATCCATATTAGGTATACATACTACTTTGCCAAAATTCTAGAGTGGCTCGAATCACCTTATGAATAACCTAGTAGTGATATTCGATGAAGAAGAAATAGAGGTTCAGCAGTATTTTGGAGTCCAATAAAATCATCAAAAGGTAGTTGAATTGAAAGAATTGAGGTGTAGAGACCTGAAGAATTATAGTAATTAAATAATAATAGGAAAAAAAGAAAAGGAAAATTTAAAAAGGGACTCATTAGAGTCTCGTCGACGAACACAGAGCGCTCGTCGACGAGAAGCCTTCTTGGGATCATCGACGTGGACTCGTGTCTCGTCGACGAGAGCTTAACAAGCGGAATAATTTCATGGCCTGAAAATCATCGAGGAGGTTAGGTGTTCGTCAACGAACCCCCTTCTTGGACTCGTCAACGAGAAGACGTGGCTCGTCGAAGAGGCCACGTGGACAAGCATTCTATATAAGGCCAAAAATCACATTTTCTGCGAAGATTGCATGCAGGCTCTCTCTCTCTCTCTCTCTCTCTCTCTCTCTCTCTCTCTCTAAAATTCATTCCCCTCTCCTTCTCTCTACAATTCCAATTTCGTTCTTTGCCTATTCGACGATCGGAAGCCGCCACGCTACTCTTGGGAAGATTCTCTTCAAGTCTGCTGGAGTATATTGTTAGTTAGGCCAACTTAAGCACCATCCCAAAATCAGGGTAAGTTGATTATTTGGGTATTTTCAATATTACCAGGCTTATCTGAATTTAGATTCTGTGTTGTATGGGAATATATTGGTGTTTTGTGGAGTAAAACAAGGGTATTATGTTTTCAGGGTTAGGGTATTTTTGGGACCCTACAGGTATAGGTTGAGGACCCCAACGGGTATCTTGCCAAGAGCACTGGTAAATTATAGTTTAGAAATGTTGGATATGTGGATTGGGGAAAAATATGAATGTGATAATCATTATGGTAAATTTAGTTGTGTGATTGGGGATTCTATGGGTGTTATTTCAGGTGTTGAAAATTATGAAAGTTGTATGTGTAAAATTATTAAAGAGTATCTAGAACTAGATAGTCAGGTAAGGGGAATACATGTTATACCAGCTTTATTAGACATTTTACCAGTATAGCATAGTATTTGATCAGAGCATGAAAATTATACAGTTTTACAAAATATATTTATATGGAATTTTATTTAGTTGTGTGGCATGAGAATTACTGAAATAATTTACATTATTTAGACAGAATATAGAATTATGCTTATATATAGTTTTTATAGAAACATGTTATACAGTTTTACAGAAATAGGATTATATAGCCTATAGAGTTATGAAACATAACTTATACAATTTTGTATACAAAGCTACGACTATATAGAATTATACGGAACTATAGTTCATATAATATACATTATTTTACAGAATTATGATTACATAGTATATTTCAAAACAAGATTGTAGAGTGTTTTATAGACTTGATTATGCAGTGTTTTTATTATCATGATTGTACAGAAATATACAAAACCATGATTATACAGAATTTTATAGAACCACGATATACAGAACATAGAACTGTTAAGTACAAAAATACAACTTATACAAAATATAGAGCCATGACATACAGAATACCGAATTACAGTTACAGAATATATAGATATACAAATATTACAGCGTCATGGTTATATAATTTATACAGGATCATGGTTATTACAGAAATATAAAATCATGGTAAAACAGCTAGACTTATATATAAATATTGTTATACGGTATTAGACCCCGATGGAATACAACAATTTACAGACCACTGTACCATTGCGATACAGTATAGACTGTGCAACCATACGTCTTAGATAGAGTATGGTACAGCCGATTGTGCCTTCAGGTAGAGTTGTGAGCTCCTTGGCGTCCGGAACAGGTGGAGCGGGCTTTTGTGCTATAGGCATCTAGATAGCATAAAGTTAGGCTAGCACCAGAGGGCCAACAAGTGTTTAGCCCTTTCTACGAGCCGCATGTCCCTAACTATTATAATTTTGTCATTCTCTATATATATGGGCTCATTTGTAAAATTAAGGTGAGATTAGCAATATAATTAGTGAAAAATCCTCTCAATCTCAAGAAGCCTATTTTTGCCTATTCCACTCCAAATACTCTCATATATTCATTCCCTTGATACATCTTTGCATTGTGAGAGTTTACAAATTGTGCTAGTACTTATTAGGTATTGCTAATACACCCATTGTCTTGCTTGAATATTTGATATTGATTTTGGAGAGTTTAGCATAGTTTATCCTACAAATTTTTATTGATAAAATCTTGTGTTGGGATAAACTCATAAGCTTAAGGATCTTTGCATTGTCATTGCAAGATTCCTATAACTTTATTTTTGTGTGCAAAATATTTTACAAAATTATATTTTCAAACTACTCTTGTGCCTATTTCATTGAAGGAAAATATTTTGAGTTAGTATGAATATTTGATTAGCATCTTTGAAACTTTGATTTGTTATTGAGATCTGATTTAACTTATTTCAAATATTAGCTTGTTAGAACACTCTGCACATATTTGAGATTATACATCTTATTGAGTATTGATTGCACACGTAGAGCACCGAACTTATAGTTCATACATCATTGAGGTGCATTGATTATACTATGCGTATTGTAGTACATCCTGCTTAGTTGAGAAGCGTTTGTTTGTACGAAAAATTCATATCGATTTTATTTTAGGCATGGTGTCACGTCCCGAATTCGGAAATGGGACCCGGGGGTGAATTCAAGTGACCTAACCTGTCTCTGTATCAATTTAACATACATGATACAATACAAATAAGAGGGTCCGACCCCGTGGGGTGAATGGATGCCCTATACACATACATACAAACGTCCATACTCATCAAAATATGCAGTGGAATACGGCCTTTTATACATAACCAGTATCATACCAGAGTCTATACAAGTTAGGATATACCTTCCCATATACAAAACATACCCCAAGTGTCTACAAAAACCATCCCGACAACTTGGATACCAAAACTCGTACCTAATAGGTACTAGTAGTAGCTAAACAACACCCCTCGCTTTCGGACACTAGGATGCTAGTTTCGGCTACCGGAAGGACCTGAAAAACATTTATATATATTCAGGGTGAGACACCTCTCAATAATGGAGAAAATAGGTTATATCAGTGTGTGGCATACCAGTGTCATTTTACATACTTCATAACACTATACATACAATACAGTTTGAAACAATTCGTACAATTTCATACATTTCCATACAGTTCTAGTATTTTCACAAAAACCATTCCAGTTCATACCATACCCAAAATATACATACATACATACATACAGTCAATGTCATCACACCAGTTTCGCAACTACAAAAGGTCACCTCGTCTCACAGCGATTACATTGCTACCCACACAACTACGCTGCGATGATCAAGGCCCAATAGTGATTACATTGCTCCATACGCAACTACATTAGGTCACCTAGTCTCACAGTGATTACATTACTACACATGCAACTACGAAGATCTACGACTCATGCCCAATAATGATTACATTGCTACATACGCAACTACACAAGGTTACCTAGTCTCACCATGATTACATTGCCACAAGCAAAACTACGCTGCGAAGATCTAGGCCCACAGTGAATCCATTGCTACATATGGTGTAGAATACACCCTTTTGTGACCAGCCGGAACATACTGGTAATATTTCACACCCCGAACATAGAGCCGGCCACTCTCGCCCACGGTAGTTAACTGATACATGACTGTTTTACAAATACCTGGAATCGTTTTGGAACTCACATTCCTATACATTTCAACGTACGGTAATTAGCCACAACATAACTGTTTCAAAAATATCTGGAACAAAATACATACATACAAACATACTACACTTATTTGGTTTACAGCAAATCATATTGTTTACAAATTCAAGTATACAATTTATGCAAATATGGATTACGGTCACCTCAATAATACACTTTTAATACAACCAACAGTTTTCTAAACAAAGTAGAGATGATACCCGAAATCCCCAATTTTTCCGAAAACTATAACCCAAAAATCCCGCATTTTTACCCGATAGATTTCCCCAAATAAGTAGCCAAAACGTACATACGATCGTAGCCTATAGGCTTACCGATTCTAATTTCAAAAATGAACTAATATAAACAGAATCCCCTTACCTTAACCCGAATTCCAATTACGAACTCTATGGTCCTCAAAACTACGAACCGAGACTCCAAAACCTACAAACCAAAGTACAGTACATGCTTACAACTCATACTACTACACATATACTGAATCAGAAATGAAAACCGAGCCTTACCTCGATTTTAGTTCGAAACCCGAAACCTCCGAAACAAGATTTTGATCCACTAGAAACGTAGAGAATTCTTCATTGATCCTCGCAGTAACTTCGGATTTGTGAATCAGGCGAAGATCGACAAACAAAACTAGAAAGAGAGAGTGTAGGGAGAGTTTTTCCAAACTTAGCAACTAAGCAACCCCCCCCAAAAGATATTTTATAAGCCTTTGACCCGAGGGGCTTCGTCGACGAATTGGTGTCCTCGTCGACGAAGTCTTTAGATATTTCGTCGACGAGACCACGATTTCGTTGACGAACTTTGATATTTAAATTTTCCTGAACCTCTCGGCTTTTCTTCGTCGACGAAAAGCCTTCTACCTTCATCGACGAATTATGGTCTCGTCGACGAAGTGTGTGCAAATTCCATTTTTACCCCTCTTTTACACAATAAATCCACATCTCACGATTTGGGTTCTTACACATGGGCCTAAAGAGGGAAACTAGTCCTGTTAAATAGTTTTGGACTGGCTTAAACCCGATTAAGAAAGTTAGGTGTGTCATCCTGGTAAGGCGTGTTGGTTGAGGTTGGCCCCTTAAATTGACCTAGTTGTAACCGGTGCCGCTTCACCTGTTTAAGTGAGCCGTAGTGGAATCCTTGTACTGGTGGAGCTAAGGCGGAGACGTAGGCAGTATTGACTGAACCCCAATAACATATCGTGTGTGTACTTTTTATATTTCTGCAATTTATATTCCTACACGTGTATGTTATAGTGTGAATGATGCGTATGATTTAATTTCCACATTATACTTATCTGTACATTTGGAAATTGCATAGACAAATCCTAGGTTGTGTATACACTGCTACTGGATAAATTAACCTAGGAGATAAATTTTTAAATTTCCAATTCACCCCTCCCCCCTTTCTTGGGAATACACCAAAGCTAACATTATTAGTGACGAATTTTCCAAACCATCACTAATATTGTGAACTAAATTTTTTTTATATTTTTTAAAATAAAAACACTAATAGTCACGAATTCTTAAATCGTCACTAATACCTTATTATTAGTGACGAATTTTTCAAACCGTCACTAATATTTTTAATATTTTTTAAATAAAAACATTAATAATGACGAATCCCTAAACCGTCACTAATACCCCATTATTAATAATGAATTTTTCAAATTGTCACTAATATTGTTAACTAATTTTTTTTTAATTTTTTTTAAATAAAAGCACTAATAGTGACAAATCCCTAAACCATTACTAATATCTCATTATTAGTGATGAATTTTCCAAACCGTCAATAATATTGTTAACTAAATTTTTTTATATTTTTAAATAAAAATACTAATAGTGACGAATCCCTAAACCATCACTAATACCCTATTATTAGTGACAAATTTTCCAAATCGTCACTAAAATTATTAACTATATTATTTTTATATTTTTTTAAATAAAAACACTAATAGTGACGAATCCCTAAACTGTCACTAATATCCTATTATTAGTGACGAATTTTCCAAATCGTCAGTAATATTTTAACTAATTTTTTTTTATTTTTTAAATAAAAACACTAATAGTGACGAATCTCTAAACCATCACTAATACCCTATTATTAGTGACGAATTTTTCAAACCGTCACTAATATTGTTAACTAAATTTTGTTATATTTTTTAAACAAAAACACTAATAATGACAAATCCCTAAACCGTCACTAATACCTTATTATTAGTGACGAATTTTCCAAACCATCACTAATATTGTTAACTAAACTTTCTTTTATATTTTTAAAATAAAAACATTAATAGTGATGAATCCCTAAACCATCACTAATACCTCATTATTAGTGACGAATTTTCCAAACCGTCATTAATATTGTTAGCTAATTTTTTTAAATATTTTTTAAATAAAAACACTAATAGTGATGATTCCCTAAACCGTCACTAATACCTTATTATTAGTGACGGATTTTTTAAACCGTTACTAATAAAAAACTAGTAGTGACGATTACTTAATCGTCACCAATAAGTGACTTTTAGTGACGGATTCAATTTGTCACTAATACTCCAAGAATCATCGCTAATATTTTCCCGAGATAATTTATGCGCGAAAAATGGTTTCCCGCAATAGTTTGAGTTGGAAAATCAGTTTTTAGTGACAAAAATACTAGTGACGATTTTCAGTGGCAGTTTTAAAACCGTCACTAATAGTGTCGTATTAGTAATGGTTGTTAAAACAATCACTAAAGCTTAGATTATTAGTGACAGTTGTTAAAAATCATCACTAATACCCACTTTTAGTGACGACATTGAGTCCGTCACTTACTTTCGTCACTAAAAACCAGTTTTTTTTGTAGTGGTTAGGCCCATACCACTGAACCAAACAGGGGTTAAGCCAAATAAGACTTAACATAATCCTTGGCCCAAACAAACCCTAGGTTAAGCCATGTTTGCTTTGTGAGAAAAATGATAAAAATTCAGGAAAATTGCAAGAAAATTTGGGAAAAAAGGTATGAAGACTTATCTTTGTCGATGGAAGGTTAGATGCTTCTCGTTCGTGGTTTTTTTTTTCCCTTCTAGTACATATCTGTAAAAATAAAATAAAATAAATGAGAAGTGAGAGCCATAAAAAAACATAAATAGGAAAATAAAGAACAAATGAAAACAGCATAGGGAGAAGAACTAGAATAGAGAAAGAGAAAATGTGAAGACGAAAGAAAGAAGAGGAAGAAAATTGAAGAGAAAGATAGAGCGATAGAAAAAGAGAAAGAGAGAGTGTATGAGAGAAGCAGAACTAGTAGAGGAGAGAAGAGAGAGTGTAAGAGAGAAAAGCTTAGAGATGGAGGAAGAAGAAGAACCGGAGAGAGAGAGGGAGAGAGAGAGAGAGAGAGAGAGAGAGAGAGAGAATAAGAGTGAAAAAAGGAAAAAAATTTGGTTTTTATATTTAGGGTAGTGGGACATGTGTCACCTCTGTAGACACCCCAATTTTAACCAGCCCTTTCCAAGGAAACCTCACGTCAAAACCTTCCCACACTGTTGTGGACCCCACACATCCTTGTAGGTCCCACACTGGTTGTGGACCCCACACATTCTTGTAGATCCCACACGAGTTGTGGACCCCACACATTCTTGTAGGTCCCACACTGGTTGTGGACCCCACATATTCTTATAGGTTCCACACTGGTTATAGACCCCACACATTCTTATAGGTCCCATGGTGTTCATGGACCCCGCACATCCTTGTAGGTCCCACAATGCTTGTGGGCCCCACATATCTCCATTGGGCCCCACACAGTTTGTGGGCTCCACTTCTCCTCGTACGCTAGCTCAGATTCCTACATCTAGTGCACGTTACCCCCTCTGGTACGCTAGCTCGGATTCCTACATCCGATGCAAATTTCCCTCTTTGGTACGCTACTTCGGATTCCTACATCCGATGCACGTTACCCCCTCTAGTACGTTAGCTCGGGTTCCTACATCCGGTGCACGTACGCTAGCTCGGATTCCTACATCCGATGCACGTTACCTCTTTTGGCATGCTTGTGCCTGCTGGCCCGGGTTCCTATAACCCTTAAATGGCTTGTGAACCCCACATTGCTTGTGGGCCCCACATATCTCCATTGGGTCCCACATAGTTTGTGGGCCCCACTTCTCCTAGTACGCTAGCTTGGATTCCTACATTCGATACACGTTACCCTCTTTGGTACGCTAGCTCGGATTCCTACATCCGGTGCACGTTACCCCCTCTCATACACTAATTCAGATTCCTACATCCGATGCACGTTACCCTCTTTGGTACGCTAGCTCGGATTCCTACATCCGATGCACGTTACCTCTTTTGACATGCTTGTGCCTGCTGGCTCGGATTCCTATAACCCTCAAATGGCTTGTGGACCCTACACATATTTTTAGGTCCCACATGGCTTGTGGGCCCCACATATCTCAATTGGGCCCCACATGGTTTATGGGCCCCACTTCTCCTAGTACGCTAGTTCGGATTCCTACATCCGGTGCACGTTACCCCCTCTGGTATGCTAGCTCAAATCCACATATCCAGTGCCTTGCTAGCTCGGGTTCCTGTAACCCTCAAACGGCTTGTGGACCCACATGGCGCGTGGGCCCCCCACATCTCCGATGGGCTCCGCACAACTTCTAGAACCCTCATATTATTATTATTATTATTATTATTATTATTATTATTATTATTATTATTATTATTATTTATTTATTTTAATTTGTCAAACGCAAGCACTTTGTTCCCCCATCATCACTCACCACATGTCATGTTTCTTCCCTTTATCATTCTTCCCATACTATATTCCCTTCATAATTCTTCATCCCATACTTTGTTCCCCCCATCATCACTCACCACATGTCATGTTTCCTCCCTTTATCAATCTTCTCATGCTATATTCCCTTCATAATTCTTCATCCCATACTTTGTTCCCACCATCATCACTCACCACATGTCATGTTTCCTCCCTTTATCAATCTTCCCATGCTATATTCCCTTCATCATTCTTCATCCCATACTTTGTTCCCTCCATCATCACTCACCACATGTCATGTTTCCTCCCTTTATCAATCTTCCCATGCTATATTCTCTTCATCATTCTTCATCCCATACTTTGTTCCCTCCATCATCACTCACCACATGTCATATTTCCTCCCTTTATCAATCTTCCCATGCTATATTCTCTTTATTATTCTTCATCCCGTACTTTGTTCCCTCCATCATTACTCACCACATGTCATGTTTTCTCTTTTTATCATTCTTCCCATGCTAATTTCCCTTCATCATTCTTCCCCCCATACTTGGTTCCCCCTATCATGACTCCCCTATGTCTTCTTTCCTATGCTTGTCTCAAGCTAAGTCTATAAATATCCCTCTCATTCCAAGCACAAAAGGGAGAGAGCTCTTAGTGGTGGTAATGAGAAGATTTCAAATATTGAAGTTTTCTATCATGAGTTTGTGAAGCTAGTTTTTTTTTAGTAAAGATCAAGAGGTCGACTGATCCCGTTTCCTATCGGTGTTGAGTCACCCCATTTGAAGAAGGCACCCCGTAGTGCCTCAAATTAGAGAACAACTCTCGGGAAGACGTTGTAGAGCGGCCCTAGTAAACTCATCAATAGGAAAAGAAGACCGGAGCAGAGGAAAACGAAAGAAGATCAAGCGATCTATTGATCCCTTTTCCTACCGGTGCCGGGTCACTCAATTTGAAGAAGGTACTCCCTAGTGCCTCGAGTCGGAGCTCAAGAACAACCCTCGGGAAGGCGTTCTAGACTAACCCCTACGAATTCACAGACAGGAGAAGAAGACCGGAGGAGAAAAAGACGATAGGTAAGACCAATGAACTTTCTCTTTCTATGTTACATCTCCGACCCCCTTTCCCGAACCGACCTCTGCTGGTTTATTTGATTCTATTTCATTTCTTAGTTTATTTTAAATGGCTTCTTTTTAACTCATAAAAAATAAAAAAAGAAAAAAAGAAATTTCATAAAAGACACAAAAATTCAAAAAAAAATTGTCAAAGAAAATTCAAAAAATTTTAAGGCTTTGAAACTTATTTACATTTGAAAATTTTTGAAGAAAATCCAAGAAAGTTTCCAACATGTTTGGCAAAGGTTAGATCTGTTTCCCTACATTCAAGATTTTCAAAACTACATTCTAAAATCATATCTTTAAAACTATGACTTTCATGATTGTTGTCTAAAATTCTGTTGTATTCGGAAGAACATTGGAAAACCCTGAAAAATCAATGGTCTCGACCGAGACCTTAAACTGGTTTTCCCCCAAACTGGTCAACGTTTGACCGGCTCACCATTCCCGAACTGGTTCACCCCGGTTTTCTCCATTTCGCTTGTATATTATTGTTGTATCCATAAAATTCACAAAAATCATGAAATTTTCAAAAATTCCAAAAATATTTTCACATTTTGATTTCAATTGATTTCATTTGTATTATTTTGACAGTTCGAGAAAAATCACAAAAATCATTTTCACACTTAGGAAAAAACACAAAAATATCTTTTTAGGCACAAGAAAAAAATCTTTCCAATCCCGAACAAATTTCAAAAACCTCCTGAAATTGTATTTTTGATACTTAAAAAAAAAAACCATAGATTTTAAAATCCCTGGGAGCGTATTTTGTATCCTATTTTCGATTTTCCTTTCTGATGATTGCGATCAAGAGCATTGGCTCTTTGGGGTATTGGATTGCCCCGGTTATGAGGGAATACCTATATAGTATTTTCATTCTTTTGACTTTTAAAAGGGAGTAATCTTTAAAGACTTATTACATTTATTTCGGAATAACTCTTTATTAATCTGGTACCGTTTGTAAGAACGGGCGTGTACGGGGTGCTAATACCTTCCCCTTGCGTAACCATACTCCCGAGCCCAACTTTGGTGATGCAGACCGATTCTACCCCTAACGGGGTAGCAATCAAGTATTCTAATCACACTTCAAAAGGTTAGTGGTGACTCCACCACACATCATTTTCCACGAAAATTCACATTTTCAAAATACACATTCATTTTTCCCAGTTCGCAAGCCGAACCCATTTTTTAACCAGAGATTGGTTCTCTGGACCGGGTCCAGGACGTCGCGACAACCTCCACATGGTAACACGTGACGCGTTTTGAGCCAAGTGTTAAATGGGCGACGCGACTTGATCTCAACAATCCAATTTGTGTTTTCTCTTAACGGTCGGATCTTGGTCATGTCAGCGATCCTCATTAAATGATCTAGACCACTTGAATTGTGCCACATGGCAGGGCGCGTCATGCGACATCACCCTACCACAGTACATTTTTTATAATAAAAAAAATAAAAAATTAAAAAAAAATGCTATGTGCCACCACTCTGGGTTGACATGTGGCCCCCACTGAACTGAACTAATTGACCCGGTTCAGATATGGTGAACTAATCTATTTTCCTAAACCATTTTTATTTTATTTTATTATTTATTTATTTTATGTTGGTTTTAAAATTCTTAAGATTGGAGAAAAAAATAAAAAAAATCAAAGAAAATAAAAAAAAAATAGGAAAACATAATTTTGAACCCAAGAAAAATATTTTGAGTTATTTTGGCTCAAATTATTTTAAAAAATAAAAATAGAAATAGTAAAATATGAGAAAAAGTCTTTTGAAATCCTTAAAAATTTTAGAAAAATATTGAAAAATTTTAGAAAATTTCCACAATTTTTTTTTAAAAATCTGAAAATATTTTAAAGATATTTTTTTTGTAAATTTTGATGATTTTAACTTGATTTTTGTGTGCGTCCCAATGATTTTAAAAAGGGTAAAAAGGTATTTCAAACCACACTTGTTTTAGCTATAAGCGGGCGGGGATTTATCTAATAAGATCCACTTGTTTGGAAGTCTTATTAGACATTCCTAAATTATACTTTTATTTTTATTTTATTTTTAATTAATTAATTTATTTATTTGTTTGTTTACTTTTATTTATTTATTTATTTTGAAAGAGTTAATAAAGGCCACTAAATTCAATTTAGGGATAATTCAAAATTAATTAGGTATTGTCTGTAGAACAGATGTGTAGAGGGTACTGATACTTTTCTCTCGCATAACTGAACTCTCGATCCCAACTCTGGTAAAACAAACTGAGACTACTGGTTCTTTGACTTAAAATTGGTGTAAAGATCAATCAACAAGTAGTAATTAGGTGAGTTAACCGTACCGAAGTAAATAATAGATTAGTAGGGACTCCATTCAATTTAAAATATTATTATCCTTCCCCATTCCAGACTCTTCTTAGTGACGTTACGACATTTGTTTCTCTAATTTTTGACAGTTATACCAAATAACCTCTAAAAATATAGGTTCTAATATCTTCCAATACTGTATTTGTTAGGCTATCTATGTCAAAGGAAGCATTTCCAAAAATAGTAAGTGTAGGAGTGCCAAGTACTAACCTAACGAGCCAGGCTGCTAAGCCAAGCGCCCCTAGGCATGCAAGAAAAGCACATGCATAGTTGACTGCCCAATTGAGAAGGGAAGTACAATTCCTCTACCGCCATTGGGTGGTCGATCAAACACCCTATGCTACAAATTGGTTGTTTAGCTTAATTCTCATATATTCAGTTGGGTTTTGCTATTGTATTAGATAAAAATGACTGGTTAGCAATCATAAAGAACTAGTGTTTAGATGGTAATTATGCAAAAAAATTTCTTGATCCAAGAGGAGATTATCTTAAATAAACCTTCCTTTCACAAATGTCATTTGGTTTGGATGACTGATAAAAGAACTCATCTAGGCTTATAAATTGCCAATCAATTTGGCACACTACAACGAAATATTACTTTACCAGTGATTATTTCAATGCAGCAATTTCATTGATCGCTCTTTTACCAACGATTGCTTGGTTCCTATTAGCTTGATCCAACATTAACATTAATTTTGACAATAATTATATTTATTGCAGGTAAAGGTTAATATAATTACTGCACTGCACGGTATAATATACCATGCATGTTGTGCTATATAATATTATGCAATATGCTATATATGCTATGATTTGGCCCAAAATCCACTTTCTACTCGAGGACCAAATAAAAAAAAAGCTACCTATATAAAATTTTCATTTTAATAGATGTTGGATATGTGACTCATATTGAGTGGAACACATGTACCGGAAAAGTATGGTGAAGTAAAGAACAAGGTAGCTGAACTGCAGGAAGAAACTGTTGACGGTTGGGTCAACAGTTTGGGCTCGATAGATAACCGTTGACAGTTTCAGTCCATATCGTCGATGGTTTTGTTCAGTGCTGATCACGGGATTTGAATCGGGAATATTAGTAGATTAGGTTTTTCGAAAGATTTTCCTCTGAGGATTGCTACAGGAGTGTTTTATATATAGTCTAAATCTTCTGTATGCATATGATTAGAATATTAAAAATATTTTATAACCCTTAATGTAAGCTTGACAAGCTTGAAGATCTGATAGTGAAAATCAGTTGCTTACTCCCATGGACGTAGATACATTGTCGAACCATGTAATTTCTTGTGTCGTGTGTTTTTATTACTTGATTTTATTCTGTATGTGGTTAATTGTTAATTTCCGTATATTCATCGTTGAGTGTTTGCATTACTCGTTCTAGATTCGAGTTGTGTGTGTTTTTGCTGTGCATTCAAATCAACATAAAAAAAAATTAGTACTTCCTTATCTTCCATGTATTTATCAACCAAATCTGTCCAAGTAAAAGAAGTTATGATTTGTTTAGTAGACAAGTATGAATAAACTACCATTAATTAGTTTTTCCTTTTAATTCTGTGCATCAAGCATTAGTTTTCTTAATAATACATACTAATTAGGGGAGCAATACTCCCGTTCAGATCGAAAGACTGAAGAGGCTGGCAATGAATGACAATTAATATTGTAAAAATAATAAATAAATAATGAATTAATAAAATTCAATTAATTTCTATAGTAAATGAAGATAGATAGACATAAACACTGAACTGCTACACATCACTTCATGAAATCTCTCAATTAAAAGACAATCTTTGGCTCATACATACATGCATGCAGCTAGCTTAGCTACGCACAGAGATTGTCATCATGAACCAT
Organism: Malania oleifera; assembly: GCF_029873635.1. Taxonomy (NCBI): domain Eukaryota; kingdom Viridiplantae; phylum Streptophyta; class Magnoliopsida; order Santalales; family Ximeniaceae; genus Malania; species Malania oleifera. The sequence goes on from NC_080417.1 coordinate 118,599,720, forward strand.
CATGGTGTTTTCAGAATGCTTAAACATTATGTCCTGTGTCTTTTCTGCTCAGCACCACATACAAATTCTATGATTTTCAACCGTACAAAATAAAATTTTCAATTTCGTGAATATTTTTCAAAAAAATAAATTTCCTTTTACTATGATAATTCTTTTTTTATATATATACATATATTCTTCTTTGTTTTAGTTATTCCAAAAAATACACAATTTGAATTAATGCTTAACGTCGATTGATTGTATTTCTTTCTGCCATGCACCCTCCTTAATAAAGTTAAACCTAAAATTACGCGATAATGTGGCTCTCCCTAAAACACATACTCAGAAAACTCCATCTGCACTTACAAACTACGCCTAAATCTGTACAATATGCACCAGTAAACAAGCTAGAATTTGAAGACAGAACGCAAACATATTGAACAGTATATTCAAAAAGTTGAATATTAATTGGTACTCGGTCCATCAGGTGTCCCTAGCAATATGCTTATATACATGAGGATATGGTACGTAGCAATGATGTTCAAAAAAATCTCTGATTGGCGGCATGCATGCAGTATCTCCTACATAATTATTATGTGTTGTACGCAAGATCGAGCATGCATGCAATTAGATTGTGGTTTGGAAAAGGAAGCTAGCTAAGTAGCTAGGGGGTAGAGGGTAGATCTAGGGTTTTAGGGTTCTAGCCAAGAGGCTAGAGGGTAACAATGCATAAACAATAAAAATAGTATGTATATATATATGGACAAACAGGGCATGCACCAACTTCCATACTGCAGCATGTGCACCTTCCTATTAATTTCTATCTATTTTTTAATTCATTAGTTTCATTTTATTAGTTTCGATCTCAAGCTGCATCCACCATTAATGAGCTAGCTATATATTTATATGCATCATGATCCCAATTTATAATGACCAAACCAAAAAATATGATCATTAATGAAGATTCCCTTGTGCACGAAAAATGGTGTATTGGGTTTCCTCCTTAACTCAGTTTTTACAAAAGTAAAACCATTCCTGCGAATAAATTAAAAGTACTCCATACTAAATTATTATACATAGAGTACTAGGGTTTTGTTTATTGCTTTTGTCTGGGTAAGAAATTAAGAATAATCTGCATACGCAATTTGTTGCAATATTTTCTAACAGTGCTACTGTAAGGTAGCAGCAACAAACATCCTTTTTGGGTAGAATAACTATAAGTCATTAGAAGATGATACAATTAGCAAACATCGTTTTAGGGTTGAACAAATTAGCTTGCCCTACATTTGGACGAAAGATTTCATTTTTTTTATGTTCAATCATCAATTACGGAAAGCGAAAAAGAAAGTAGAAAATAAAGCAAACCAATGAATAAAAATTTAATTTTATACATGACTAACGTTTTATTTTTCTTAGTTGGTAATCATATTATAATATTTTTTTTTATTTTGAAGAATATTTTATAGAGAGAAAATATAATGAAAAATAATTTTTTTTCTTACTTTTTTTTTTTCCATATTTTTCAAAAATTTCAAATGGGAAGTTAGAAAACTAAAAAACCGAAAAAAAAAAAAAAAAAAGTTTTTAGGTTTTACGGGAAAGGGATTTAACTTCAGATTGAATTAATCCTCGGCCCTTTAGGCCTCATTTGGAACTTTTTTTATATATACTATTTATGAAAAGTAAAAGAAAAAATAATAAATAATAGTTAACAGATTAAATTTTGATTTTATACATTATTAATCGTATTTTTAATTGTGTTAAATATTTCATTTATTAACTTTTTCAATCAAAATTAAATGTAGTCTTCTTGATTTTTTTATTTTTTATTTTTTAAAAAGGTTTGGGGGAGAGTTTTACTACTTTACTATATAACCTGATACATAGGGATAGGGTAGATGGGATGGAAGCTTCGCTGCTGGGACAAGAATCTGGAGGGCTCAGATATTGAAGCTGCATGTAGAGGCAACATTGGTAATCAAACGACGATCCAGTATATATATATATATATATATACATATAATAATTATCTATAAGCCAACAGCATCGAAACTGGAGCGTTGACAATATTTGTCTTTGCTATTAATGTCTTAGTAACGCATTCATCAATTAATTTTATCATTTCATACAAATGGTAATGGGTGGCAAACCGTCAAAGCTTGCTGCAACTATTTAATGAATAGGTTCGTCGACTGGCTACCTTCACAGGTTAATTAGTTCCTGTTGTGTTGTGGGCTTGCATTTTTACAAATTTGGTTTGGTTTATATATATATATAATTGGGTTGGACCTCGCTGGGGGAAGTAAGGAGGCATGAAAGATTGGAAGTGATGGACCAAAACAGAAATAGCTCCAGTTAAAACTTCTATATAGTCCAATTAATATGAAGTAAAATAATTAATTGATAAACATAAAAGTAATCAGTAACTAAAATCGATAAAGAGAACATCAACGCTTCATTTGGAACTCAGAAGATCTTAAAGAAATGAAAAAAAAATACGAAGGAATCTATCTTTTTTAGGCTTGATTATGAAGAGAGAAAGAAAATAAAAATTATTTCAAATCTATTAACAGAACTACAATTTTAGCCACCATTTACATTTAATTTTTCTTAATTTTTAATCATATTAAATTAAATTTTTATTTTTAATAATATTTGTTATGGAGGGAAAATATAGTAAAAAAATCAGTTTCCTCAATTTCCTTTCTTCAACCAAAATTCTTGATTCAAACGGATCCCAAGATTTACATGAAAAACTTTCGATGTGAAGGAAAAAATTAATCATGGGACCAACATAGAGGCATCTCTTAAGTAAAAGTAGACACATACATCAATTAAATTATCAAGAATAATAAGGTCTTGATCATATACAAATTTTCACAACGTCTTGGAGAAAGGTTCGGAATGGCGAGAAATAATGACATTATAAGTTCGATGGGGTCGACACTAACCTATTGTTTTCCCAAGTGCAGTTAGTTCACCTAATTACTACTCGTTGATTGGTCTCTAGACTAATCCTAAGTCAAGGAACGTCTTGGTCTGCATTTACTAGAGTCAAGTTCGGGCGTTCTTTAATTAACTCCTTTAAAAAATAAATAAATATTAAAACATTAGAAGAAAATTTAAATTTAAAAAAAAAAAAAAAAGCAAATAAATAAATATCAAGATTTTAAAAGAAAATGTAAAATAAGATGTAATTTAAGAATGTCTAATAAGACCTCCAATGGAGAGGATCTTATTAGATAAACCCCTCTCAAAACTAATATAGGTGATGTCTAAAATACCTATTTACCATTTGTTTAATCATTGGAATGCACAAAAAAAAAATGTTATATATATATATACAGATAATAATAATAATAATAATAATAATAATAATAATAATAATAATAATAATAATAATAAATTAATCAAATTTGATCAAAAAGAGTTTTTAAAGCATCCTAAGATTTTTTCAAAATTTTTTAGAATTAAAATTATTTAACCTTTTCCTGCAATTTTCTAGTATTTGTAATGACTTTTTTCCTCATTTTTGGTATTTTATTTTTCCATTTTTTATCATTTGAGTTAAAATAACTCAAATAATTTTTATTTTTTCCTAAATTTTTCTAACTTTTTACTAATTTTTCAATTTTAAAAAAAATAAAAATCAATTTTAAATTTAAATAAACTAAACTGACAGTTTGGAAGAGTCAAACCAGTTCAATCGGTCTGAACCAACTCAGTGGGTTAGCTCAAGTAGACCCAGGTCAGACCGGACTTGACTTGGTTGGGAAAGAGTGGCCACATGCTAGCCAATGATGGCAGAACATGATTCGTTCTGACAATTTGACATGGATTGCTAACGTGGCAGCGATCCGGACATCTAAAGAAAACACATATTAAACAGTCAAGATTACACCACATCACTCACTGAATATGTGGTATTGGTTGCTCCACGTGTCACTGTCCATACGATGACACGTGTCCCACTAATTTATTTAAAAAAAAAAAACTCAATACAAAATCCCCTTTTTTGCTTTCTTTTTTTTTTTCCCCCCTTCTTTCTCTCCACTTTTATCTCTTCTCTCCCTCTCTCTCTCTCTATTTATCTCGCACGAATCTCATAGGCTTTAAGTTTGGACTAAGCCCATTTGGGCCTCGTTTTAAAATTGGGCTACAGGCTAATCAGGCTGGGTCATGGTTAAAGATTAATGGACTCGGACTCAGATCAATCAGACTCGTGTCTTTGGGTCATATCTAAGGGTATTCAGGTATGGGTATTCGGATTTAGGTCAATATTCGGGTCGATTGACTTGGACCCAGGTCAAGTTGACCCGGATCCTGCTATGGGTCAAAAACCAAATTTATTTGGAATATTCTGTGAAAAATCTTAATTTCTATTTAAGCTTTGATTATCGAATCCTAAGTTCAACATTTAGCATTTGCTAGATATGGAAATAAAACTAATATCAAATTAACCAGCACTAACCTCTGATTCTAAATTCTGACTTTGTAACTTCTTCTTCCTTTGTCCAACCCCCTAGAATTCTTTATTGCTGCTCTTTTCCCCCTTCTGCAATTCAAGCCTCTAAATCCTCTATCTTCTTCAATTCCCTCTCAAAACTCTCAATGAACAACTTACTCTCTATATATCTCAATCATTGTTTTAATATCTGTCTGTGTCCCTTACCCTTCTGAAGCCCACTATTTATAGGCTTGGGATATCCAATTTGATCAATTAAATTTAAATTAATAGTTCAAATTATACTTGCATTAAACTCACATTTTACTCACATGTTAATTGTGCAATCCTACATGTCTAATTACATATCTTCCTTTTTGTGCTTGTAGGTTTGAAGCTGAAAATGATAGCCCACCATTTTTATCACATTTGTTCTTTTTCTATTTTTTTTTTTTATTTTCAATGTAAAAAATTAATTTTTCTTATTTTTTTATTTTCTTTTGCATTATATATGCCTTAGATAAAATGGGGGTGTCTACACTGTTAACGTGTATTAGGCTTTGGGGCGCCCAACCCATATTTACTTGTACTACACTCTTATTACTTGTACTGCACTCCTATTTACTTATACAACACTCCATGCCTCCTATATAAATAGGCACACATGTATACTCTTAGACACAAGAAATACAATAATACTTGTTCAATATTTCTAACATGGTATCAAAGCCACTGCTCTGACCTTTTCTTAGAAATCTTGTTTTCTTGGTGTTGCTCCTTCCTTACAATGCTTTCGCCGCCGTCAAGGAACCACACCACAAACCACAGCATCCTTTGTCGCCTCCTTGCTCATCACTCTGATCAAGCTTCTACAGGTACCATCAAGTTTGTCGTTTGCCGATCTACTCATCAGTGGAAGAATGTCATCAGAGCTCACATACGCCGTCGCCGTGTTCTGCTTCAGAGTCCACGCACCTCACGCGCCAATCACCTGCTACCTACACACGCTCCACGCGCCCACGCGCATGTTTCATCCTACCACATCAACCCACATTATCACGCCACGTCAGCTTGTCACGTCAACCTACCATGTCAGCTAGGTTAACCGTTGACCTCCGAGCGTTGACCGTTGACCATACCATTGACTTTTTCATGCCAGGTTCTCCTTGCGCAGTTTTTCACATAGATTTCATTTTTGTAGTCTATTTTTGCATATTGTGTCTCTAAATGGATAAAAAGGACATTTTTCTTCCTCACCCCATCAAAACTACATTGTAGGAGATTATGAATTATTTATCTTAGTCTCAAGTTATGCGCAATTTTCTTAAAGGTCACATGCTTTGGTAATATTGTGCTGATGCAATCACTATTCCTGTCAAGGGGGCAGCTGAAGAAGATGTCACATTCATTGCTCGCATAGTTGAATGGGATAGTCATAACCATATGATCCTTACTTGGCTTTAAAACACTTCCATTCCTTCCATCTCCATTCTATTCGACAGCTTTAATGATGCAAAATCTGCATAGGATATGTTGGCCAAACAATATTTCACTTCTCACGGATCCATGAAATATCAGTTAGTAGTTGAGTTGCATCAGCTTCAGCAAGAACCAAGGCAATATATATATCAATGACTACTATGATCAGCTTCGCTTCCTTTAGGACCAAATTGACCTTTTCTTATCCAACTTGGGCAAGCTCAAAAGATGCTCAACAATATGTTGTTGTTCGAGATGAATTCCATCTCTATGAGTTCTTGATGTCACTTGACAAAGCCTATAGGCCCATTCGAGGTCAACTTCTTAATTGCAGTCCTCCTCCCTTTATTGATACTGCTCTAATGAGTTGGTTGGAAAAGAAGCTCGTCTTGCAACCCTTCAAGCCCAGAATAAGTTGAATGCTTTGGCTATTGCTCCCTTTGCTCCCACAGAGCAACCTTCACAATCAAGGTTTGATGCCTCTAGCTCTGGCAATCATCGCAAGCAATCCAACAAAAAGTTCTGCAACTATTGCAAGCGTCTTAGCCAAACTATTGAGACTTGTTACTGTCACAACAAATCTACTGCAACTGTTGCCAATTCTGAGTCTACTCCGCCAATGCCTTCCATCTCAGCTGAGTCTCAGTCTTCTGGGTAAACATATATTTTCACATCTGTTAATAATTCATATCATACATAAAATCATTTGTTATAACTGTAGTACTGAAAATAAACACAGGATGAATAGCTAGCTAGTGTCATGTATTACCCCCCATGACGGGTTGTGCAGCCCGAAGGCGGGACCCGACAATGGCTGGCCGACCACTGCCGAATCAAATATGTCTGTAAGTACGATGAGCCCGCCACACCCTGGTCCGGACTGCCAGGTGGACGTCCACACTCTACTGAAAGCTACATCGACTATCCATCTCCCATCCCCTCGTGGGACGGTAGCACTAATAAGGCCTCGTGCCAAAATGAACCCATAGCTACGGTACCGAGCTCCTGGTCTGAACTAAACTAACATCCTGGTTGTGAAAACATATAATACATGATCATACGTAACATCATTACGGCCTCGTGCCGAAAACATAGATACGGCCTCGTGCCGAAAATATAAATACGTGGCCTCGCGCCAATAACATAAATACGGCCTCGTGCCGATGACATAAATATATGGCCTCGCGCCAAAAACATAAATACGGCCTCGTGCCGATAACATAAATATATGGCCTCGCGCCAAAATTGTTTCAGGTATATATATACTGAAAATACCTCATTTATCACACAATCGTCAAAACCATCACAACATAACTCATATTTTCATAAATGCCTGAAATCATGCTTGGTTCGTAAAATCATTCACATCATAATACATTTCACATAAAATAATATTCATGCCACACATATGCTGTTAAAAGTCATACTTCATATTCTAAAAACGTGAATTATTTACATCTCATACATACATATACATTTTAATCATCATAGCAGTATTTTCCCAATCGTACATTTCATTCGAAATACACAATATAACATATGTTTTTCTGAAAATAAATTTACTCATAATCAATAATAATTTGTATGGAAAATTACTGCTTTAGTTTATTCCCTTACCTGACTATTGAGAAATTCCTTAGAACCCAAAATTTCACGCCCTTGGCGCCCGAAATCTAATTCCTGCAATTTACATTTTTCCCCAAATTTATTAATCTATTTCTCCAAAATAATACTCATCTAGCCTTCCTTAGGCTCCATATACCTCAAATTAATATTTAAACTATTATTTAATATCCCTACTTAATTTTTCAAATTTTGCCTGCGGGTCCCAAAATTACACCCGCGGCGCTCACCCGAGCCCTAAATTTCAGAAATCCTATTTCAGTCACAGATGCTTAATATTTTAGCATTTCTAAATTAATGCTAATTAATTAAAAATAAGCCCCTTAATAATCGCCGCACCCCAAATTTGGAGTTTTGGCCCGACACCCCCACGAGAATTCCGTCCCACTAGACTTGTAGAGAATCATCCCTAGATTCTCATGGTGGTGTCCGTTCATCAATTGGGCTTATATTTTGCAAGAAATTAAAGAAAAAGGGGGAAATGGCTTACCCCAGGGAAAATGCCTACGCCGCTCCTACCATCGATCCGCTCCAGTAGAAATGACGGCAGCAGCGAATGGAGTCCAGTGGTTTCTTCAAATTTTCGATCGGGCGAAAATCCGTCGTGAAATCGAGGAGAGAGGGAGAGAGAACGTGAGGAGAGAGAGAGAGTTCTGAGAGTTGCAGGTCAAAAGATAAATAAATAAATAAAGAAGAAGAAGAAGAAGAAGAAGAAGAAGAAAAAAGTAACTTGAATCTCCTGAAGCTTGCTGAAGCTTCAGGAGGATAATAATAATAATAATAATAATATATTTAATTAATATTAATAATATATTTTATTAATAAATAAAAATAATTAATTTTAATTAATTTTTTTTTCTTTTTTTTTTTTTGGAAATCAATCCACTAATATTTTATATTTCTTTTTTTTTTTTTTTTGGTTTTTACAACACCTCACTCGTCCTTATTTTCTAAACTTGACCCTACACCACACCTTTTAAATATTCATATAACTGATGGTTCCACTTTACATAGCAATAGTTTAGGGTCTGTTTCAACCTCCCACATTTCAGTTCTTGGGGTCTTCCATGTAACTGATCTATCCTATAATTTATTCTCCATGGGATAATTAGCTAAACTAGGTTATCGCCTTACCTTTGACTATTCTGGATGTATTGTGCTAGATCCAAGGACGGGGCAGGATCTTGGGACCGGTCCTAGAGTTGGGTGTATGTTTCACGTGGACAACCTTCATCTTCCACCTGTTGCTCTTGTTTCTATTGCTACTACAGCTACTACAGTTTCTTCTTTACCTTCTCTTGCACTTTGGCATTCTCGTCTTGGTAATGCACCCTCTTCTCAAGTACAACAATTAGCTTCTAGGGGTTTGTTGGGTTTTATAGTGATCCCAAAAAATAAAAATAAAAAAAAATTAATTTAAAAATAATAATAAAAAAGAAAATAATAATAAATAAATAAATAATAAAATTTAAAATTTAAAATTAAAATTAAATTAAATGATTAACTTAATTAAATAATGATAATCATTAATTAAATTATATAACATAACATATTAATATATGTTAATATATTATAATATATTATTATAATATATAATTTTACTAAAGGATCCTAAAGCTTCAGCTTCAGGATCAATTTGACAGACCACTCACGCCCCCCCCCCCTGAAATTTCCTATACGTCCCTCACTCCCGCCGTCTCTGTCTCTCTCTCTCTCTCTCTCTTAATTTCTTGATGGATTTGCGACGGATCAGGAAATGGAAGGTACCGTTGGATTTCTAATTCTGCCGCCGACATTTCTACTAGAGCGGATTTATCGTGAGAGCGGCGTAGGTACCATTCCTGGGGTAAGACAATTTTTTTCTAATTTCTCAATTTCGCTTTAAATATTCCGTTAAATCGACGATCGGGCACCACTACGTGATCCTAGTCACGATTGTCGTCATTTTGACGTGGGTAAATTTTCAATTGGGGTTTTTTATACCCCACTCCAAAGCGAGAGTGGGATTTTAGAATTTTGAAAAATTGGTTATATTTGAGGGTATAACTATTTATTTGAAATTTATGACCCTAGGAAATATTAAAATATTATTTTATTTAAGATTGATTTAATGGAATTAGGATTTTAATTTCAGGATTCAGGTGAACGTCGCAGGTATTTTTTGAGGTCCCTATTGGCATAGTTTAAGGATTTAGGTAAGGGAATATATATATTAAACTAGAATTTTTATGGATTTAATGGAAAGTGAATTGTGTTATAAAATCTGGTTTCTTTGATTT
>NC_080417.1:118614523-118629523 GCF_029873635.1 Malania oleifera
GCAATATAATAGGTATTTCAAGTTAGGTATATAGTGCTATTACGAATCCAGACACACTCGAGTCCTTTCTAAGGTGCATCAGTGTAGATTATGAATCCACCATCTCCTGATAGAATAATCAATACAAGACTGTGACTAGTCGTTACTTCAATTCCTGAAAACTCTACTCACATTCACTAGTCTACTTAAACTTCTTGTTCTTTCTTGTAGGTTGCGTCAAAGGTCCTGATAGCCTCCAAAGCCCCTGTACAAACAAGTGATAGTATCCTACAACTACTCTTTTAGCTCCTTTAATTCAGTCGAAGCCATTCTGTATGGAGTCTTAGAAATTGGGGTTGTCCTTGGATTTAAATCAATGGCAAACTCCACCTCGCGATTAGGAGGCAATCCCGGTAAGTTCTCAGGAAAAACATCCGAGAACTCCCTTATCACTGGGATACCCTCCAGCTCAAGGTACCCCTGGCCATCCTCTAGAAGTAATCTCTTTGCCTAAATTGCTAAAAGGATCTATGGTGCAGAGCGCACACACAACCCCCGAATTTAAACTCCTGCTTCCCAAGAGGTCTGAACACTACCTCCTTCCTATGACAGTCAATACTCGCATAGCTGGATGCTAGCCAATCCATCCCCAAAATGACGTTAAACCTATGCATGTCAAAAAATAAGTAAACTAGCAGATAACATTTTTCCCTGAATCTCCACTGGGTAATCTCTGATCACCTTACTACACACAACAACTGACCCTGTTAGCGTGACCACACCTAACTGGCATCTAACAACTAAGTCTCTAGCCTACACAATTTAACTAATTCTCGAGACACAAAAGAGTTTGTTGCACGTGAATCAAATAACACTACAGTACTATTCGACAAAATGGAAATATTACCTGTTACCACGTCGTCGGTGTTCTCCGCATCTCCCGGTATAAACGAGTACACCCACACCTGGGTGGTGACCACCTTAGGGTGCCTGGTTACCTCTTCGATACTGATGTTGCGAAGGAGTGTGAGTCAACACCGCATGGCAGTCCCGCGCCATATCTCTTGTCCCACCGCATCGGTAGCAGACAGCTTATCCATACTTACGCTCACCCCAATGCCTCTAATGGCATCTGGGATAGGTAGGTCGCGGTGAATTTCCTTGATGGACCCGATATCCCATCTTTTGCCACTGGTCCATGAAATTACCAAGCCTCCTCCATGAACCCTGGCTAACGCTAGACTAAAATCCCTGAGGCAAGGGCCTCTTCTTCTGGTGTGCTAGTCTCTCACCTCCTGAATGCTAGCCTTAACTATCATGGCCTTGTCCACCAACTCAGATGAGCCATCAACGCCACCACCTATGCACGTATACCCTGCCTCAAACCTTTCTCAAACCTCCGGGCCTTCTTTAGCTTGTCCGGGATCATGTATGGAGCGAAGCGAGATAGCTTCATAAATTTGGCCGCATATTGCTGTACGGTCAAGTATCCCTGAGTCAGATTCAGGAACTCCTCCGCCTTAGCCTCTCGGGTGGCAGTATAGAAGTACCTGTCAAAGAAAAAATCCCTAAAACAGCTCCAGGTTATAAGCGCAGGTCTTGGTCACTGTTCCTCCACCAGCCTTGCCGATCTCCACCACCTTTTCGCTTCCCCTATTAGTTTAAAGGTGGCATGCAGCACCATCCGCTCCTCCATGCACTCCAGCATACCCAGTAGTTTCTCAATCTCCTGAACCCAATCTTCAGCTACAATCAAGTTCGTTCCTCCTGCAAACGTCGACAGACACGTTTGGGTGAACTGCTTAAAAGTGCAGCCCCACTCAACCAGTGGTTGATCTTGCTCGGGTTCTCCTTCCTAGCCTTCCGCACTATACTTCGCAGCTCTACCAAGGCATCAACATCATCCTTACTGGAAGTATCAACGTGGTTATCCCCTCCAGCTACGATGTCCTTTCCCCTGGAATCCATCCTGAAGATAGGATAAAAACCGACTTAGAAATTCCACATTTATCATGGTTGATGCAAGTATGGAATGAAGAAATAATATAACATATGAGTTCGTAGTTAAAAAGAATCATTTACACAATCCTGCTACAAAATCGTCGATGGTTTTTCTAGGGGTCCCAAAACCGTCGACGAAAAACCTGACTTACAGAGATCTCTTTTAAAGAAAATCAACGATGATTTTATATTCCTCCAAGAAACCATCGATGGTTTTCCTCTTGCAAATCACATTACCCTTTGTTGCTTGTATAAACTTAATCATATTAAAGTATCGGCCCCTAATCACAACTCCGGGACTAAGCACATACTCACCTGACCTAACATTCCTACTTAAGTTTATAAGTTCCAGTCTCTCATCCTAGAAACGAAACCATCAATGGAATTATCGTGGTTTTCCTGAAATCGTCATTCCAAGAAAAACACAGAAGACCATCAAGGATCACCATCTCTAAGCTTCTAGACCAAGACTCGCCTAATCTACCCACTCTTATCCTTATATTATCTCAACCTATACACTGGTAATCATCCACTATCAAAGTCTAAAGAACCTAGCAAACCTATGCTCTGATACCACCTGTAACGCCCCGACCCACCATGTGGGGCCCGGGGTGCTACATTAGTGACGTATGTGTTCCTGATACCATATACATTATATAGATGCAGAGGAAATAAATGATACAATCTCCAAAATACATTACTAGAATTCTAAACTACCTTTATACACAAAGGTCTCCAAATATCCATATTACAGACCAAAGTACAATACAAAAACCCACTTAGTCCATACAACCGTAGTACACATCCAGGGACTTCAAACATAACTCAAATACATTAGAGTTCTTACAAACACTCACAAAAACTGAAACTAGCTATCTCCCCGCCCCAAAGCTCACTAAGCTCGATCTCGAGATAGTCCTGAAAAGATGATTTGAATATAGGGGTGAGACACTTCTCAGTAAGGAAGATTAAGTTAATATCACTGTGTGTCCAATATGAGTTTTAGTGTATACAAAATATCACTGTTGTTAATTAACCACAATTATAAAATCATTCTCAAACCATACTCACACACACACACAATTATTTATAAGCGAAAGTTTCCGGGGATAGGGGAGACTACATGCCTATACATATAGTTCCCATTTGCTCTAATACGGTATGCAACCTGGTTAGATTACAACTGATACCTATGAGGGCACTTGCCTTTCTCAGCAAGCTCTCGGGTAGAAAGTTTACTTCGCCATAAACATTCATACATTTTAATTCACATACAAGTACTCACATATTTATAGTTGAAAAATATGCATTTTCTTCCTCAGTATAAACCAGTTCAATAAGGAATAACATCATTTACATAAATCAACATATATGCATAAAAGACACTCCTTGGGACTAACGACATACTTAACCCCCATGATAGATTGCACGGCCCGAAGGCTGGACTAAGCCTTGGGGGATCAACCCAGACAAAGTCAAAGTAACCATCTACTACTACGTCTGCAGGCATTCGCAACCCAGTTGCAGGTCCAATTGCTTTACCACTTCCTAGTCCGAACCCTAGGGAAGGTACAACCTCTATATAGGCCAATCGACTGAAATCCTACACCTCTCAATACAGTGTGGGCGCACATGACCAAATAGCGATTTCCCTAACAACAGTACTATGCTCACAATACAACTGGTCCCCAAGGATCCTAAACATATCTTGTAATTTCGGTAATAAAAACTGTAGTATACTCATTTTATATATAAAACCTTCCATTTAATAAAACCCGGCCCCCGAGCGCTAAATAAAACCCAGTCCCGGGCCGTTAAATAAAACTCGGCCCCCAAACGTTATATAAAATTCGCCCCCCCCCCCCCCCCCGACCGTTATTTCAAATCCTAGTATTTTGCAAAGGCAATTCCAGTATGTTTCATAAACAGTTTAATATTTTTCACAAGCATACCCAAATTCGATTATACAATAAACCATACAAATTATTCACCTGCCACACGATTTCAGTATTTGAATATAATCTAATAAACCGAGGAGTACCTCGTAGTATACTAGTTTGTAATATAAAACCAAGCTTTCCACCATTCAATTATTCAAAATACCGTATCATATATCCTATATTTGTAAATTCCATTTTGAACGGTCAGTTTTTGAAATAACCTTTGAAATTATAAGTATACATACATACATACATACATAAATAAATAAATAAATATATATATATATATATATATAAAAGTTTAATCAGTTCAAACTTAATAAAAACCTAACTTAACTTAATCCCCTTAACTATTCCTGAAAAATAGATCACTAACGTTCCGAAACCAAAAATCCTAGCCTTCTGATCCACCGCCAAAAACAAATTGGCAAGCTGATAAAGAAGGGAAAGATTATCGGAGAGTGATCACGGGATCCAGGTGAGCCTATAGGTGAGAGAGAGCCATGAGGGAGTGAGAGTAGAGAGAGAGAGAGTCCAAAACCTAATTTTAGAGAGAGAGAGAGTCCAAAACCTAATTTTAGAGAGAGAGAGAGAGAGAGAGATGTTTGTTATGTTTTAAAAATGTCTTGCTTACTACTTAAGTAAGCTTACCCACAAAAAAACCATCAACGGTTTTCCCTGCCCTCACAAAACCGTTGACAGTTTGACAGTTGACCCTCCCAGTTGAAACAAACCGGCAACAGTTTTCCCAAGCTCTATAAAACCGTTAACGGTTTGGGCACTACCAAACCAATTTCCTTCTTTTTCCTTTCTTTTCCTTTATTTCTCTCTTCTTTATTTATTCTCTTTTATTTTTTGGGTTCGGGTTTCTACACAAGTAGCTCTTTGTGGGGGTATTTTTGCCGAACAACTCATCGTGGGACATTTTTTCCGAGCAGCTCATCATGAGGCTTTTGTGTCGAGGAGTTCATCATAAGGCAAATCTGAGCAGCTCTTCATGGGGCATTTTTATCGTGCAGTTCTTCATGGGCATTTGTGCTAAGCAACTCTTCATGGGACATTTGTGCCGAGCAGCTCTTTGTGAGGCATTTGTGCCAAGCAGCTCTTTTGGATCAATCTTCTTTACCTAATGAGTTGTGCTCATATTTTGATCATCTTTGGGCCTCATAAGAGTTGCTCATCAATTGGGCCAGTCTTCTTTGCCTAATAAGTCGTGCTCATCTTTTGGACATCTTCTAGCCTCATTAGTTGGGCTGGTCTCCTTTGCCTCATGAGTTGTGCTAATCTTTTGGGCATTAGTAGGCCTCATGAGCATTGCTTATCAGTTGGGTCAATCTTGCCTAATGAGTCATGCTCATATCTTGGGCATCTTCTGGCCTCATGAGCATTGTTCATCAATTGGGTCAGTCTTCTTTGCCTAATGAGTCATGCTCATCTTTTGGGCATCTTCAAGCCTTATGAGCATTTGCAATGACCTGCTTATTTTATCATATTATTTATTTTTTTCTTTTCCATAATAATATTCCGTATAATAATCCTGGAAAATCATAATCAACCTAATAAATCATAATCCACCTGAACCCAAGGGTACTAAGGGTATACTCGACATACAATACTGATACCTAAACGGCAAGAAACGCGGTAACATGTACATATCAAATTACCATTCAACACAATACCAGAGTGTTGGCCTTACAAGGCTTAAAATCTTGTTATCGTGTTTTGATGCTAACAAATAAGTGAAATTTAATGTATTTGTGTGAGTAATGATATTCCAGGACTCATATATGAGAAAGTAAGGTCAAAGTGCTCACAAGGATCAAATGAAACTTAAAAGAGTCAAAGCATGGATTTAAAGATGATATATGAAATCTTGAAGAATATGAGGACATGAATGAGTTGTTGAAAGCCAAGGCATATTAAAGTCAAAATAGCCAAAGAAAGGAAAAGTGAGAAAGCACAAAGAATATGGAAGCTTGAAGAAAAGATGGACTCAATCCAAGGACAAAACATGAAGACACAAGAACCTAGAATGAGAAAAGTTTTAGAAGTTTTCATGTAAGTACTTTAATGTTTAAAATATCATTTGAAATTTTTTGAAACTCTTAGGTTAACTTAGACCTAGATACTTTTTAAAATACTTGGAAAATATTTTTATAAGGTCAAAAATTATTTTAAAAAGGTTAGAGTCATTTTTGGAATGAAAAGCATCAAAAAGAATTTTTACATTTGCTATCAGTTTTTATACAGCCGCATTAAAGTGAATTTTTCTCTATCAAAAACTCATTATTTTAAAAAGTATTCAACATGAAAGTTGTATTATTTTCTCTTAGATTTCATTTGACACCAAGAAAACCTAATTTTGAAATATACATAAAAAGTTATGGCCAAAACACGAAAGCGGGGTCACTGCTGTAAGAGAATAGGCAGAGAGTTGCAGTAGCAAGTTCAAACGTCTGAACTTGCGACTTCATACGACTGAACCTGCGACCTCAGACGTATGAACTCTGACTTCAGACATCTGACTCTGTATCTAGTTCTATTTTAAAAGGGTTTCAGGAACTTCAGATGACTAAACTCGAACCTTCAGTCATCTGAACACTGTTCAACAAGAAAATTTTTTTAATTCTAATATTTTAAAATATAACCGTTTGAGCTCTAAACTTTCTAAAATTTTGGGAAACACTTAAAGGAAACTTTTGCAACATGGAAACAAGTTTGAAATCCTATAAATATATGGTTTTTCAAATCAAAACTCATCTAAGAATTGAAAAATCTGCTTGTAAACCTGAAAGCACTCTTGTTCTTCCAAAGCTCTCTTGTTCACTCATTGAAAAATTCTTTTACTGAGAATTCTGAAGTGTTGATCCTTCTTTCTCTGAGTTCCTATTGTTAATCCTCTTCTAAGAAGGATATTGGTGAATTCTACACTTGAGTTTCATTGTATTTCATATGGATATTTTGCATTCAAAGTATATAGTGTTGAAATTGTACCAACTTGCTCTTTGAGAGAGTATACTTGTACGCAGATCTTATCTTGTGTTTCTTATAGTTCTTTGATGTTCCAAGGGTTGTTTGGATCTTTGGCTAAGCAAGGGGACATTTCTTAGAGAGGCAGGCTCTAGCCTATGTAAGGAGTGACCGAACGAGGGAATATCATTTGGAGAAGGTAGGTTCTAGCCTTAACCAAGGAGTGTTGTAATCGGTATTGTTCCACCCATCAACGGAACTGAACTAGTGAATCCATCTCATTCCCTCTTTCCCTTACTCTTTATTTTCAGCATATTTAAATTGTGTGGATGGTTTTAAATTTGAAAATCATATAAACTACATATATTTGGAAATCAAACAAACTTAAGGTTTAATTTTGATTTGGGTTGCGGAAACCGAAAAGGAGTATGTTGGTTATACCATATCTTGCGGAAACCTTACAGGAGTACGTTACTTGGTTAACATCCCAAAGATAAATTTACCAAGAGTTTATTTGAGTTCCAAATATTTGGAAAGAGTGATTTGATTCATCTATACAGGGCTTTACATCAGCAAGCATAAATTTTCATTCACTACAGGGCTTGGTTCAAATTTGGAAAATATAAACAAACAACCATCTTAAGTTGTTATACTACCAATGTGCTGAATACTTTATATCTTGGTTTGGTTGTTTGTTGTTTAACTTGTACTTGGCAAATAAATTGATTGTTTGGCTTGAAGATATTGTTTAATTGATTGGTTGTTTAATTGTGTTATTGATTGGATAAAAGAACTAAGTTTTCGATTGATTAAAGAATTAAACAAACAAGACAAGAATTGGTTAAAAGAAATAAAGGGAGTTTAAGGTATCTCAAAAGGAATTAAAAGAAATTTTTAAAAGCCAATTCACCCCCCTCCCTCTTGGGAAGCTATTCCTAATTTCACAGAGTTTACTACATCCTTCATATGATTACACACAACCCAAAATATCAAAAAACAAGTCCTAGGGTCGTCAACCAAAAATCTGTCTGACCCTAACAAAAGACTTACCCTTCAAATAAGGTAGAACAGCTGAATCCTAACGCTACGGAACTCTATCCGTTCTTCTATCTGGGGCTCCTGAAATGTTTATATAATTTGGGGTGAGACACCTCTCAGTAAGGGAAATAAACTAATATCAATGTGTGGCAACATGAGTATTTTCGTGTTATTCATATAACAGTACATAAACATATTTGGTAAAACTCTCTGTATCATATCCAAGAGAAACATGTTTTATCATATCATGGTATAACATACTGAATTTCTATACACATAAATCATCTTATATAACTGTGCATAGAAAACATCCTAGATGGTTAGCTGGCTGGTGTCATGTCTTACCCCCACATGACTGGGTTGTGTGGCATAAAGGCAGGACCTAGCAATGGCTGGCCGACCACACTAGATCAATATAAGTATGTACGAATGGGACTGCCCCTCCTAGTCCGGACACCAGAGGGACGTATGCGCTACAATAAACCACATCAACTACCGATCTCCCACTGCCCCGTATGACAAGCAGTAGCACTAACATAAACATGATCGTGATCATATAGCTACGGTACCGTGCTTCGTGAAAACCTAAACCAAGCCAACCAGGTTCTAATAACATATAACATATTTTCAAATAATGATACATGGCTATTTCGTAATCATATCTGGCATGTTAATATTTTCATACATCTTTGCATAACATATCATATAAAATTTACGGCCCTTACGCCGACATTTTGTATTTTATAAATCACGGCTCATACGCCTGTATTGCATATCATAAAACCTTTGGCCTACACTCCAGTATTTCATATAAAACCTTGGCCCGTACGCCGGCATATCGTATAAAATCCTCGGCCCTTACGCCGTCATATCATATATATTCTTTAGTCTGAAAAATCTCTGTATCATTTTATCATTTTCCTGAAAGCAATAATAGCATACCTATTTGGTAAATTTAATATTTCATCATCATAATTTCTGTGGTAAATATTACTCATGCCACACAAAAGAGATAATAAACTTATTTATGATATTTTACATGAAATCCGTATTTCTGATCAACAACATGATTTCCAACATAATTCTACAATATACATATTTATCTGAAACTAAATGCTGTAAAATAGTAAATACATATTCATCAAATCCTGACTTAGTTTATCCCCTTTCCTGATTTCTAAAAAGCCTCTACAATGTCTTACACCCGCAAGGTTCCTTATTCAACACCCTAAAAACAACATCTCCTTGAATAAAACTTCAGTATTTCTCCGAGCGCTACATTTTCTATAACTGTAGAAAAGCCAAAAACTAAATGAAAAGCCTTATCCTAAAATTTAAGATGGAGTCCAAGTTAGCCCCACCAACGATCCACTCCAGCAGACTTGGAGAGAAACTTCCCAGAAGTGTCATGGTGACCTCGGATAGTCGATTCGGTGAAGAATGGATCCAGAATCTTAGAGAGAAGGGAGAGGGCATGAACAAGAGAGAGAGAGAGAGATAGATAGAGAGAGAGAGAGAGAGAGAGAGAGAGAGTGTGTGTGTGTGTGTGTGTGTGTGTGTGTGATTTTCGCATAATTTCTCTAGAAAAATCGAGTTTAGGCTATTTATACACCTGCACTCGTCGACGAGCCACTTCACTTCTTCGACGAGGCCACGAAGGAAGTTCATTGACGAATGCTCATTCCTTGTTGACGAAATTCAGAGCTAAAAATAGCCTCTCGCTAACTTCTCAACGACGAGACACATTTTCCCGTCGATGATCCCAATAAATCACTTCGTCGACGAACGCCACTTCATCGATAAATGCTTCGTGTTCGTCAACGAATACCTGCTGTGACCACCTTTACAATTTCCTTTTTCTCCCTTTGTATTATTTAAGTACCATAATTTTTTAGGTTTCTACATTCTCCCCTCCTTATAAAAAATTTCCTCCTCAAAATTTACTATCCATATGATTCACTATCCCTCAAAAGTAAACAGTTTACTTATTTTATTACCTACCCTCACTTATAGCGGAGGAATACCGTGGTTACATTCAGGGTTCTGAGAGATTACATATATAAAATAAAATTCTCCCAAAACCAAAATACTACTCACTAACTAAACTACTACATATATTAACTAACCTGCAAAAGAAACATTTCATCATTACTTACACTTTTCTGATTACAACTGAACTTCACTAAATAAATGTGGATATTTTTGCCTTGTATGTTCCGAGAGTTTCCAAGAAACTTCTTCTATTGCGTGATTCCTCCACAAGACTTTCACTAGAGAAATCTTCTTATTACGTAATTCTTATTCTTTCCTGTCCAGAATCTGTACTAGTACCTTCTCATAGACTAACGAACCATTGAGTTCTAATTCACCATAACTAATTACGTGAGAAGGGTCTAGGATGTATTTTCTCAATATGAAGACATGAAATACATTGTGTATCCTGGACAACACAGGTGGTAAAGCTAACCTGTAGGCAACTGGCCCCACTCTCCTTAGAATCTCAAATGAGCCAATGAACCTAGGGTTAAGCTTACCTTTTCTTCCCAAATCTCATAACCTCTTTTAACAGAGCAATTTTCAAAAACACATGAGTGTCGATATCAAAGTCCAATTTCTTGTGGCAGTTATCAGAATAACTCTTCTGTCAGATCTGAGCTGCACTAATTTTATCTCTGATGAGTCGAACCTTATCATACTCTTGTTGTACTAACTCTGGCCCCACAACTCACCGCTCACCCATCTTATCCAAAGGAGAACGACATATCCTACCATAGAGTGCCTCAAACGGTGTCATGTCAATGCTGGTCTGATAACTGTTATTATACACAAACTCCACCAGTGGCATAAACTGGGTCCACCCCCAAAGTTCAGCACGCATGCTAGAAGCATATCTTCTAATATATGAATCGTCCTCTCGGTCTACCCATCTGAATGAGGATGAAATGTCATGCTAAAAGATAACTGAGACCCCATAGCTTCCTACAAGCTCCTCTAAAATCGTGACATGAAATGCGGGTCCCAATCTAACACTATAGACACCGGCACACCGTGAGAACGGACTATCTCCTGAATTTAAATATCTACCGGTATGTTAATAGAGTAGCTGATCTTGATGGGAAGAAAATGGGTAGTCTTAGTCAAATGATCTACAATCACTCAAATGGCATTCTGGCCATGCAATGCGGACGATAGCCCTGAAATAAAATCCATAGATATGTGATCTCATTTTGACTCTGGGATAAAAAGTGGCTACAACTGGCCTGCCGGCCTCTGGTGCTCAGCTTTTATCTGCTAGCATGTCAAACACTGTTCTACATACTCAGCAATCTCCTTCTTCATACCACTCCACCATAAGATTCCCGCAGATCCCTATACATTTTCGTGCTACCAGGATGAACTATGTATAAAGATCTGTGAGCCTCTTCTAAAATGGTCTTCGTGGTATCAGCGTCAACAGGAACACATAATCTAGAACGGAACTGTAAAACTCTGTCATCTGTAATACAAAATTCCTCTCCCTGCCACTCTGTACTCTGACCATTACCTTTTCTAATTTCGGATCCTTCTTCTGAGCAGCTTTAATTTTTTCCTATAGAGTAGGTTGCACCACTAAACTAGCAATACATGCCTGAGGATCAGTCTTAACCAACTCTATAACGAGTCTCTCTACATCCATCATGATCAGATACTGAATCTCCATAGTTGCCAATGCCAGCGCTAGTCCCATAGACTTCTTGCTCAGTGCATCAGCTACCATGTTAGCTTTTCCTGGGTGATAATTGATAGTACAATCAAAATATTTAATAAGTTCCAACCACATTCTTTGCCTCATGTTCAGTTCCTTTTGAATGAAAAAGTACTTTAAACTCTTATGGTTAGAGAAGATTTCGCGTCGCTCGCCATACAGGTAATTCCTCCAAATCTTCAATGCATGTACTACTACAGCCAATTCAAGATCATGGGTAGGGTAGTTCTTTTCATACTCTTTCAATTGCCTGGAAGCATACACTACCACCCTACCATGTTGCATCAATACATAGCCCAGTCCTTTTAAGGACGCATCACTGTAGATAACATAACCCTCACCCCCTGTCGGGATGATCAACACTGGTGCCATGATGAGCCTTTGCTTCAATTCCTGAAAGCTCTGCTCAAAGCTGTCGTCCCATTCAAACCTAACATTCTTCCTAGTCAGTCATGTTAGAGGCCCTGATAACGCTGAAAATCTCTCAACAAAATGACAGTAATACCTAGCCAGCCCCAAAAAACTCCTGATCTCCTAGACGTCCATCGGTCTAACCCAATTCACTACCACATCAATTTTACTAGGATCCACAGAAATTTCATCCCCTGAGATGACATGCCCCAAAAACACAACCTTCTTGAGCCAGAATTCACATTTACTGAACTTGGCATACAACTTCTTTTCTCTGAGCGTCTATAAGACCTGCCTCAAATCCGTCTCATGCTCCTCATAGCTCCTCAAATAGACCAGTACATCATCAATAAAAACAACAATAAACTAGTATAAATATTGGTGGAAGATTTTATTCATCAAATCCATGAATATCGCATAAGCATTGGTTACACCAAACGGCATAACGAAGAAATCATAATGCCCATATCTGGTCTTGAAAGCTGTCTTCGAGACGTATTCTGCCCTTACCTTTACTTGATGATAATTTGATCTAAGATCAATCTTAGAATACACTCGTGTACCTTGGAGCTGGTCAAATAAATCATCTATATGGGGTAAAGGATACTTGTTCTTGATTGTCACTTTATTCATTTTCCTATAATCTATACACATCCTCATGATCTCATCTTTCTTCTTCATAAATAACACTGGAGCTCCCCACGGAGATACACTGAGCCGTATAAAACCCTTATCAAGCAAATCTTACAACTGATTCTTTAATTCTGCCAATTCTGTTGCCGCCATTCGATAAGGTGCTTTAGAGATATGCGATGTACTTGGAAGCAAATCAATAGGAAAGTCTACCTCACGATCAGGTGGCAAGCCTGGTAACTCATCTAGAAAAACATTTGTAAAATCCTTTACTATTTGCGTACCAGGGAGTTTCAATTCATTCCCTAACATTTCCTTCATTAATGCCACGAATCCCTAACAACTACTCAGGAGCAGTCTCCTTGCCTGAATAGCTGAAACTAACTGAGGCGGGGATTGCACTCACGACCCTATAAACCATAATTATGGTCTTCCCGGAGGTCTAAATATTACTTCTTTCAAACGGCAGTCTATGCTGGTATAATTGGTTGCCAACTAGCCTATACCAAAAATTATATCAAACTCATGCATATCCAATACTATCAAATCAGCTAGCAAGACTTTCCCTTGAATATCAACTCAAAAGCCTCGGAACACTCTGCTACACCTTACTACAGACCTTATCGGTGTAGTGACTAACAGTTCAGTATCTAACATCTGTGTTTTCGGCCCACATAATCTAGTACACTCCATAGATACGAACGAATGTGTGGCTCATGAATCAAAAAATACAATAACTTTTAAATGAAAACATATTAATCATACATGTCACCAAATCATCGGCTGTGTCAGCATTCCCAAGCGTCAAAGCATAGACCCTCGTTGGAGCTAAATTCCTCTACTGGCCACCACGGGACACCTGATAGCCTCCCCAGTACGGTCTAGGAGCAAAAGCAGTATCTGGTGGTGTAGGGCAATCTCATACCAGATGTCCCTATCTACTATAGCAATAGCAGACAGCTCTCCCCACTCTACACTCTCCCTAGTGTCTTTTCCCATAAGTTTGACAAACAGGAAAATTTTGCACTGCCTGAACCTCATGACTTCCAGTCTCCTGCCTCTGTCCTCTGCCAGAGTTTCTTCTCCTCCACTGACCCTGCCTAGGTCCCTTCTGGAAGCCTGAAGGAGCAGATCTCTTCTTCTATCCTTGCTCTTCTGCATCCATGCGCTCACTAGCCTCTACCAAGGCGACTTTGTCAACTAACTCAGCACACTCATGTATCTTCAGCACTACCACCTGCTTGTATATGCCTCGCCTCAAACCTCTTTCAAACTGTCTCGCCTTCTTTACTTCATCGGGAATAATATACAGAGCAAAGTGGGAAAGCTTTATAAACCACGCCGCATACTGCTGAACCAACTGCTATCCCTGCTTCAGATTCAGGAACTCTTCCACTTTAGCTTCCTTAACAGTGGCTAAGAAATATCTATCAAAGAATAATTTTTTAAATTAGTCCCATGTCATAACTATTGGCGTTGTCCTCTACTACTCCAAAAGTCTCACAGCAATCCACCACCTCTCGGCCTCTCCTGTCAATTTATAGGTGGCAAAAAGGACCCTCTGTTCCTCGGTACACTATAATACGGCCAAGATTTTCTCGATCTCCTGCATCCAATTCTTGGCGGCTGCAGGATCAACTCCTCCTGAAAATGCCGGAGGATTCATCTTGGTAAACTTCTCCATCGTGCACCCATGGCCTACAGACAGGCCTCCCTGCTCTCTAGAGCTCCTAGCGGTCTCAGTCATAACCTTTTGAGTCACACTGCGTAATACCACATCAGAATCAGCCTCGCCTGCACTCGAGGGCCCTGCTCCATCACTACCGCACGCATGGGCACTACCTCCTCCAAGGTCCATCCTGAAAAACAAATAATGTGATTTAGAAACCCTATCCTTATAATTTACGTGCCAAACATAGTCGCCTATCTTAACATCCTTATCTTATTTCTAGATCTAGTTCTACATTCTAGGAACACAACCCGACAATAGTTTACTATGATTTTCCTAAAATTGTCACCTCAGGAAAAACATAGAAACCACCACGGAAGTCCTGCCTCTAGACTATAGAACAAAACCTTAAATCCTTTTCCTATACTCTGATATTATTTCCGCTGCACTCTAAAGTCTACGGAACCTAACAACCTAGGCTCTTATACCAAACTGTAACGACCTGCTTATTTTACCATATTATTTATTTTTTTCTTTTCCATAATTATATTCCATATAATAACCCTGGAAAATCATAATCAATCTGGTAAATCATAATCCACCTAAACCCAAGG